>NC_064601.1:59289916-59577416 GCF_943734735.2 Anopheles gambiae | reverse complement strand
AGCACGAGCATTGACCACACGCGAGAAAGAGATAGCACTATGGAGGGAAAAAACACGGACGACGGCTGACAGCGATTGGCCGTCTGACGCACCAACACATCCAAACCTTCGGCAGCGCGCTCAGGCGAGGGGTATGAGGCGGAGCCAGGGACGGGTAGCTCGACGAGCTGCTTGACAAATTTGCCGTTGGAGAGAAAAAGAAGGCATGATAAAATTCTCCGAACGCCTTGATTTCTTCCGTTGCTTTGCGCAGCGGGTCCTGATTGGTCCTATTCTGAGAGAACTAGTTGTCGCATAAGCTAACCCTGTCGTCCCTTTCGGTGTATCTGGTACGCCATCTGACGGGTAAAGTGGGAGTTAGGTCGATCTGCTCTGGACAGATCGATGTTTACAAATATTATTATCTATCTATCTATCAGCCCCCAGTGCGAGTGACAGCGATTTGCGAGGGCTCGCACGCCATACAAGTTCACTGCTCCAGAGCCCTCGCATTAAAGAGCTTGCGAGCCTTGGAAGTGTCATATGAGCGAGACAGCTGTATGTCAAGTGTATGGATATCTCTTTCTGGCAAGAAAAAAGCTCCGAAATGCAACGGTGTTGGTGGACAAAATTTAAATGGCCAAAAATGTTGACCACACACACTCTCTCTCCCGGTGCCTTCCCCTGTCCTCTCTTCCTTCAGGCCCCTTCCTCTTATTTGCGCGCGCCGCTCGCTTGTGTGCGACAGCTCATCAGCTGGTACTGGTATATGGTAGGGTTGTAGTTGTATCTTGAATTGGCGATTGGTACATATATATGTAGTGTATTTGGTTTTGCCTGTGACCTTGACGATGCGAGAGTCGATCAATTCTGGTGTTGAAGCAATATTTGTGCTATGCTGGTGGTTACCGTTCCGTGCCGTTTCTGATGTGGCCATTTGATCGCCATGTCGATCAACGGTTATGAAGCCAATTTCAAACGAGCGAAATTGAAGGAATAATTCCGTACCGGAAATTTGATTTTGTATCACGTGATCTCAACCCGATGTAAGCTGGTTTTATCGGCCGTATGAGATAATGCATTCATGTGTTAAAAAATGTCGAAATTATTTTCTTTCCTGATTTTCCCAAAAATTTACCCACAATTCAATACGACTTGACTATTTTAATTGATTCCTCATACCAGTGGCGGATCTAACGATAGGCGGACCAGGCGGTCGCCTGGGGTCCCGCCGATTCAGGGGCCTCGTAGATCGCTAGTTTATAGTATGCTGTATGGACAGAGTACTAGCGACAAGGGCCCCCGGAAGGATGGAAGTTGGGGCCCCGAGGCTAGCGAATTTTTTGCAACTCACCCCCCCCCCCCCCCCCCCGACAGTAAAAATTTTAGAGCTTGTGAATCGTAGGGCCCCCGAAGACATTTCAAATTTAGTGTTCAATCTCCCAGCAGCAAGTTTAGTGCCTGTACCAACCCCCCCCCCCCCCTCCTTCCATTTACCATTTAAAAGGGGTCCTCTACTCGTATTACCGCCTGGGGCCTCCGATACCCTTAATCCGCCACTGCCTCATACAACGCATGGAAAGAGGTAAACTGTCTTCGCCAATTCTTTTATCTCCGCTCCGCTTCCCTCTTCTTTAGCAGCAAAGGTCTCACCCGAAGCTTCTACTAACTGATTCTTTCCATTTTCCCTTCTCTTCTTCTTCTATTTGTCGTATACCTGGTCATGCCAGCCAATGCAAGCTTTAGCGTCTTTTTAGTACCACGCACCCGGCTGGCCAGTCCTTACTACCAGGGGACGGTCTACATGAGGCTTAAACCTATGACGGGCATGATATTATCATCCTTTGTTTATCCTTTATTTACAACCCTTAAATCTAAAATGCATCCAGATATCTCTCCTTCCGTGTCCGCACAACAGTAATACAAAATGTGCGACAAAACGAGAAATAAACGTCGTTCAACAGCTCTTTGGTTTATTTCTTTTAAAACATGATTATAACGACATACATAAGGAAGAAGAAAAAGAAAGCCACATACCAAAATAAACGCGGGGGGGGGGGGGGGAGAGAACGGCCTCTCTCGGTTCCCAAGATCCTCTCTGAGGACATCACATGCAGACAGCGCCTCTTTCAACGATGGGCCCTCAGGATCGGGACGTGATCCGTGCACATCAGTTTGAACGTGTAACCAACTGATAATAAAACGTTAGAAACGGAATCTCTCATCCGCAGGTACCCATCTTCTACCACCTGTTACACATTCTTTGACACGCCAAACAGCTTCCTTTTGTCTGTCTTTACGAACGACTATGGGCTGGATCGTTCACTACCATGACATGGCCAACCCATCGCGGACTGGCGAGTATGGTGCGCTACAAGCTACCAGATCCACCTAGTTAATCCAATGATAGACTAGCCGCATCCTTGCTGTTGGGGTTTGTAAAACAAGAGACGAGGCAAAGTGACATGCGTAATCAAAAAGCAGTCCGCAAAATATCCAGATAAAATAAACTAGTGAACGTGCATACAAACCTTCTAACAAACTAAACATATGTCATCATCTTTATTCCCCCTTTAAAAATGCGTAGTGGTTTATGAGAATATAAACTAGATTTATTTATCTTAAATGTAGTGTAAAAACCGCACATACGAGTGGAAGCCCTAAGCAGACACATAAATGTAGGTGTGGCTGCAAGATTGGGTAGCAATTTTACTTGTGAGTGGGGGGTAAGTTCCATTTTTGGGACCCCTAAAGACCACGGCGCCTTACGCCGCCGCTTAGTTTGCTTAGCGCTTATCTCGCCCCTTAACACACACGCGCATGTCAAAACACTTAACTTAAAACTAGGCATATCGATGTATTCCTTAAAGCGTATTTAAGTCTAATCTTAACTCATTAACATCATCACAATAACACTATTAACGTGATGTCGTATAGATGTGCGGAAGTGGGTTAAAGTTACCAATTTGCCGCTGGAGATGAGTGTTTGTCGCCTTTCCGGGGTTATTCAGTGGCATGTTGGTGCTGCCAGCGAGCGTCGATGAAATCGATACACCTGAGGAAAGATAAAACATTTGTTTTAGAGGGAAGATAAAACAACAGATCTAGATGTAGCGATAGTGCATCTAGAAGGAACTTACTTGTGGGATTTTTTCTCCTGCCAGGAAATTTGACCGCGATCAGTAGTGCGGTCGGTCCTGTTGCTGCGGTCGGTCCTGTTGCTGGGTTGAATTCCTGCCCCGAACGTTGTGAACGAGCACGCTCGACACCGTCTGACGGTGCAATCGGGGCACCCGGTGCCGGCTGGGCCTCTAGCGTGTTGAGCAGGTAGAGCCCGACTCTTCGCCGACTCTTCGCCATCCGGAGGATGTTCTTAAAAGGTTCCTCGTAAGCCCTCGTTCCAGGATAGAGGAAAATTGGCTGCAAAAAAAGTAATAAACATCATGATTAGCATCCTAGTCGCTAGCTTCGCCAAACAATCTTCTTCTTCTTTCATGAACCGCTTACAACTTACCGACTCATATACAACAAAACCTACAGTCGCAAACACCTGCGGCAGGCCCATATCGTTTCTGCATTATATCTGCAAGTTAAAAGAGGCCATGTTCTATTAAAATAATGTTTCTTTATCATGATAATCGCTGGATAACACTTACCCGCTGTCTTGTGCTGTGTTGTTCACCACACCACTTTCCTACCCCGGTACATGCACGTAACGCTTCCGACGGAGCCAGCACGCATTGGGCAGGACTTCTACCACTTACTTTTGCTAAAATGGCACTTACTTACGTAAAAATAAGAACTTAATTATTGAAAAACTTACCAAAATTGATCAGCCAACAACACTGTTTAGGTTTTTTTACACACACAACTTGACATCTTCAGTGACAGCAGCCGCATAGCACCAACACAACGAAAGGTGTCAGGCGAGACGTTAGACGATCTTAGGCGAGGGGTAGGAAGGAGATCGGTGGTGAGGGACGTGAAAGCTCAGCTCGACAGAATCGCTATAGGAGGAAGCGAGGCAACTAGACTAGACTAGAGAAATTAGAGCGAGAGGTACACCGGTGGACAAAAAGATAAGAAAAAAAATTGTTGTGTGTTTTTTTGCTTGCAATAGGTGTGTCATCGCCAACAGTTGTTGTTGTTGTTAGTATGGTTTAGAGAGGCTTTGGCTCCTGCGGAGTTCGTTGGCCTCTTATCGCCAACAGATCGAGGCGTATGTTGTTGTTAGTATGGTTTAGAGAGGCTTTGGCTCCTGCGGAGTTCTTTCGCCTAACGTTCGAGGCGTACTGAATTTGCAATCGCTGTTTGTGTGACTTTTATATTCGCATTTGTGGTGCGCTACTTATCTGAGTTTTGAATAACGGCATCGTTTTTCGGTAGTATAAAAAGAGATCCAAACCGTGTTGCGCTTCATTCTTCATTCAGTAGTAAAGGTGAAAGTTAGCGATTTGAAAATTCCACAAGTTCATCATGGGTCGCGGAAAGCACTGCACTCCAGAGGAGCGGAAACATATTCAGGGTTTGTATCGTGAGAACGTGCCTATCAAAACCATCTGCAAGGCGTTCGGCCGTTCGCGGACGTTTGTGGACAACGCCATTCGTAGCGAGGCTACGGGTAAATCCACAGGTCGGCCGCGAAAAACAACGGGTGACGTTGACGCGCAGATGGTTGAGATAATCAGGGCGAACCCTTTCAAAACTTGCAATCGTATTAAGCAGGAGCTTAGATTGCAAGTTTCGGCGAAAACGGTGTCGTGCTGTTTACACGCCGGTGGGTTCTGTGCCCGGAAACCACGAAAGGTTCGTAAGCTAATGCCGCACCACGTAGAAGCGCGCATTCGGTTTGCCGAAGAGCATTTAGCTGCATCCATCTTTTGGTGGAGCAAAATAATTTTTTCGGATGAGTCCAGAATCAATCTGGATGGTTCGGACGGCACTAAATACGTCTGGCGCCTTCCTAAACAGACGTATCATAAAAAAATAATATAAAAACCCTAAAGCACGGAGGCGGCCACGTAATGGTGTGGGGTTGCTTCTCCTGGCACGGCCCGGGTCCTTTGTTCCGTATCAAAGGGACACTGAACTCGGAAGGGTATAGAAACATACTACGTCGTAAGATGTTGCCACACGCCCGACAAAAATTCGGAGACGAAGAGCATTACATCTTTCAGCACGATAACGACTCAAAGCATACATCGCGATTAGTTAAATGTTTTTTGGGAAACGAGGATGTGCAAGTTCTACCGTGGAAACGCATAGACAGAAGCGAATGCCGTAACCTCATCGGCGATATGGCCCTACGCTGTGAGGAAGTGATAGCGAATAACGGTCAACACATTGACCGTTAGAATATGTTTCCGCTCTGTGGAACACCGCAACACCACCTCCCAACAACCACTTAAACAGTCCTTTTCAGGGCTACCAAATATTTCCGACAAGAACTATGTTTTTCGGTCACAGAAAAAAGTTCCTATTTTTATGTCCACCAGTGTACCTCACCAACCCTCGCATTGTTTGCCGGGATATGTTCTGTGTCCGTTAATGCTTTGGAAGCGAAGCTGATAACACTATGTTTGTCACTATTATCGAACTTAATAAGGATAGCGCCCAATCCATGCGGACTAGCGTCGGTCATTAGGGCAGTTCGGTCCTCGACTTTATAAAATCCCAAGATAGCTATATTCCCCATTGCTTTCTTCATGGCATTGAATGCTTTTGCGTGTTCTTCTGTCCATCCAAATCTGGTGTCCTTATGTAGTAATCGGCGTAAGGGTTCATCGAGGGTGGCTAGCATCGGTACGAACTTATTCATGTAATTTGCCAACCTAAGAAAACTACGAACTTCTGTTTCACATCGCGGTTCACGGAACGATATAATAGATTGAATTTTGTTTCTTCCTGGCATAATTCCCTCTTGATTAAGACTGTTTCCTAAAAATTTTATCTCCGATACTCGCTATTGGCATTTCTCCCAGTTCAATTCTATTCCACGGTTTTATAATCGACTAAGAACCTGCATATGATAGAAAAGAACCATTTACTCAATAAATTTGTTAAATTCAATTCAATTCGAACATTCCATTACCTTATTCAACCGTTCATCATGCTCCTGCAAATTTTGGCCTTCAATTAGCACGTCATCGAGATACCAAATTGTTCCTTCGCAACCAGATAGAGTCTCATCCATCGCCTTTTGAAATAACTCTGGAGCAGTTACCAAACCGAACGGCAACCGCTTGAAACGGTACAACCCTCGTCGGGTTATGAAAGTTGTCACGTCTCGCGAATCCTCGTCTAATTCGAGCTGAAGAAATGCTTCCTTAATATCAAGTTTACTCCACAGCTGTCCGCGTCCTAATTTCGCCAAAAAAATCGTCCACCGAAGGCATTGGATGATGTTCCCTTAATACCGCTTCGTTGACTCTTCTGAGGTCAAGACACAAACGAGGCTCTCCGTTTGACTTTCCCACTACGACCAATGGCGAAACCCATGTCGTCGGGCCTGTCTTTATCTCGATTATATCCTTTTTTAATAATCCATATAACTTCCGATCTACTGACTCCTCCAAAGGTATCGGAATTCGTCGCATCGGCTGATAGACCGGGATGATCTGTGGGTTCATCTTGATTTTTGCTGTTATGCCCTTCATTTTTGGAAACGGATCTACCTGCACTCTGTTTATGTCTAGCCCGACTTTCAAAATACCTAGTTGTTTAGCCGTCTTGTCACCCAGTAAGCAACGTTGTTCTTTTTCTACCACAAAAAAACTCCGCTTGAATGCGTTGGCCCCTACAGCAACCTCCGCAACAAAAGTGCCTAATATTGTGAGTGGTTTTTGGCTTCCGTATGATCAAGATCTTCGAACTTCCATTCGTTTATGAAACTACTGCGATGTTCCGATTTTTTAATTCCTCCCACATTTCACCAGGAATGAAATTGGCATCAGCGCTTGAATCGACCATCATTTCAAGAGAAACTCCTCCAAGCATACAAGATATTAGGTTTGACTCATTCCCTGAATAGAATGCATAATACACTTTCGAACCATTTGTTTCCTCCTCAGTTTTCGGTTGTTTTGCCTCTGATGATTCGTCAATTGCTCTTATTTGACGTTTAGTCGGACCCTTCTCCATAAACTTTCGGCACATTTGTTCAAAATGCCAAGTTTCTTACAATTTCTATATTCCTTCCCGCGAGCAGGGCAATTGAAAGATGTCGCAAAGTGTTCTACACGTCCGCAATTGTAGCAAGCCTTTTTGTTACGCCTGTTTTCAACTTGTCTGGATCCCTTGTATTCCGCTCTGGGATTTCCTTTTCTTCCACCGTGTTCGATTTTAAACACTTTTTCAGATGATGGTCCAGCTGCCATTTCAGCTATTTGATTCTCTATGCTCTCTTGCGCAACTCCCATGTCTTCGATTTCCGAAAAATCCAAATTTTTCTGCAAAATTTTCCGTTGAACTTCATTGGAAGAACATCCTTCAACTACTGCATCTGTTGAGTAAATGTTCCGCCGTGTTGAGGCTACTTCTTTGCTGTATTTGTCAAATCTACACTGAGATACCTGTTGTTTTAAACGAATCAAATATTCCGCAAAACGTTCACCAGGTTTTTCTTTCATCATTCGCAGGTTGCGTCTCTCCGTTGTAGCTTGATACTGCGGTCCGAAAAACTCGTCCAGTTTTTCAACTGCCTGGTCATACCAGCGCGGTTCCAACATAACCAAAGACACATGATCATGGTCTTTTAAATTTTTAAACGCTGCCGGTCCTCCAAGATGTAGTAGTTTTGCTTTCTTCTCCGTTTGGTCCGTTACGTTGTACGCTGCAAAGTAGCATTCCAACGCTTCCTTCCAAATTTTCCATATTGTTGCGAGTTTAGCAGTTTCGATTTTATCGCACAGGAACATTGGTACTGGTCGCATTTCTTGCATCTACAAGAACAAAACCGAATAAAACACAAAACTAAATAAATCTTGTGTTCATCAACTAGAAACTTAATTACTGGTGTCCAGATCAGTCTTAACATCAACTGTTAAATCAATCTGCAACCACAAATATCTTTCCTCTTCTCGAGTGCTACCAACTCTAATGGTTCTATAACCCACATACTCCTAAGATTCTTTCCATTGTCTCTGTATTTCCTGAGAAAACTTCCCGAACATTCCCGAAATTACCGTAACATGGAGAAATTTACAATCAATTTCTAGCACTGGGAATATACATTGTTTTTTTTTTTGTTTTTTTAGCTCCTTGCGCCTGTAATAAACATGGAGAATTCTTTTACAATTCTCGCACCTATGCTGGAGGAATGCATTCATTTCTGCCAACCTCCTTTTTTTAACATGGAGAATTCTCTTACAATTCACGCACTTTTTCTGGGGAAATCCATTGATTTCCGCCAACCTCCGTTTTCAAACCATGGAGAATTCTCTTACGATTCTCGCTCTTGTCCTGGAGAAATCCAAAGATTTCCGCCATCCTCCTTTGCACAAACATTGTTGTATTGTTGTTGTATTGTTTATTGTATTAAGTGATTGGCCAAACAAGCGGCCTTATCACTGAATTAAAACTAAAACTTAAATAACTAACGCAGTGTACAATGACAAAACGGATCAACAGAATCTAGTAGGTAGGTGCCAGTCAAATAAAATGTAACGCTGATTAAATTTACGGGCCATCGCAGTCATTGGGTCGTTCTCGCTGTATGCACGTCTTGTAAGGTCAGTTCTTATTAGTCTGTAGTTACGGAACACTCTAGGAGGGACATTTATGTTGACTCTTGCCAGTAGTTCTGGCGAATCTATCTCACCGACAATAAGTTTGAACAAAAACGTACATTGGGCATTATCACGTCTCCTAGCAAGTGTGTCCAGACCAAACAACAAACAACGAGTATGATACGATGGACGAGGGGTTACATTACGCCACGGAGTGAAGTGTAGGACAATACGAGTAACTCTCTTTTGGACAGCTTCTATTCTATTGGACCAAACACTAGAGAACGGACACCAAACTGTAGAACTAAACTCGAGGATGGAACGAACATAGGACTTATACAGAGTTAACAGGCAGTGTGGGTCATTAAGTTCTCTCGAATGTCGACGAATAAATCCTAGCATTTTGTTAGCTTTGTCTAAAATATCACAGTAATGTTGTCGGCAATCTAGTTTGCGATCCAGGGTGACTCCTAAATCCCTGACCGTATTGCACTGCGGTTGTTGTGTCCCTGATATGCTATAGATATACCTTATCGGACTAGCTATTCTAAAGAAAGACATTGACGTACACTTATCAACAGAAATTAGCAGGTCGTTTTTGATACACCAGTCAGAGAAAACATCAATCGATCTTTGCAGTGAAAGAGAGTCGGAAGTGTTCCGTACGATACGAAACAGCCTAACATCATCCGCATAAAGCAGACAATCTGCTTCCGTAATGGCCAGTGTGACGTCGTTAATAAAAAGCGAGAACAGCAGTAAACATGGAGAATTCTGAAACAATTCTCGCACTACTTCTGGAGAAATCCATTGATATCCGCTAACCACCTTTGAGCAACCCTGGAGAATTCTAATGCAATTCTCGCACATTTCCTGGAAAATTATTAGTTTTTGCCACTTCATGTTGGTAAAATGACGCTTTACCTAATGATGCTGCTCATTTTAACTTTTAACAATAGAATAATCCATATTATTCTAACCTTTCCACGATGGGTTCGAAGACATTTTGTGTGTTAATGAAAGCGACGCTTCATATAACCACACTTTTTTCCGCTTATTGTTCCAAACTTGTCCATTACGATTACAGCTTCATTATACACTTTTTCACGTATAAAACTATTAACTTTATTCAATAATTATAACTTAGGATTATAACTTAGGAGAAAATTATATATTCCTCACCTTTTTTTCTTGTATTCTGCGTTAAATTCCAAAATCCTCGACGCCAGATAGTAGTAGCGTGGCCGCTCCTGTCGGTAGTCGTCCATGAATAATCCTGTCAGTCGTGTCTTTGCGCGTCTCGTCTGTGTGTGTGTCTCGGGTTTCGACAACCCAATTAACAATTGCATAAGGTCAATGTAAACGCCAAAGGTGTATACCTAAAGTAATATGCTACAGGTAGCTACTCGTGCCACAGCATCAGGTCCTAAATGCAATGATACAACGCGTGCCAAAGGCCACTTCAATGGAGGTAGTTGATCGTCTTTCATGATTACCAAGCCGCCTATGGAAAGTTTATGTTGTTTACGGCTGATGTTACGTTGATTATGCAATGATGTTAAATACTCCTTGGTCCATCTAAGCCAAAAGTTTTGGGATAACTTATATATCAATTGACAGTGGGATAGTCGGTTAGTTGGTATATGCTGTAAATCGGCTTCTGGCAATGCCTGGGGATCTCTGAGTAATAAAAAGAGTGCTGGTGTTAAAGGTGATAAATCATTTGGATCTTGTGAGAGTGGTAATAGTGGTCTTGAATTCATACATCCTTCAATTTTTGTTAATAGAGTACACATGGATTCGTATGAAAGTTGAGCTGTGCCAAGCTGCCGAAGGGGCCGTCCATAAATTACGTAACGCTGAAATTGGGATTTTTCGACCCCCTCCCCCCCTATCGTAACAAAACGTAACGTTGGAGGAGACCCCCCTTCCAAAATTACGTAACGCATGATCGAACACCGATCAGTAGCCTTGGTCGTACGTGATCGTACGAAGTAAGCGGCAGACCTCGAAGATGATCGTATCTGCTTAGCAAATCCGTAACGCACAAGGATTGCGCAGGAAGCGCAAGGCTCGCGACTGTATGTGCTTTACTGATCTGAAACGTTTTCCCGCCTAAGGCAGATACCTGCAGCGACACCTGCATAGAGTCTGGCTCTTCTCGTCGAGTACCGCCCGTCCATTTAAGACACAAGGGTCGATGTTGCCCTTCCAGTCCAAGCTCGTGAACGAGATCGTCCTCGACAAACGTCGCGGACGATCCGTCGTCAAGGAATGCGAACGTTTGAATCACACTATTTTTTCCTTGTAACGTCACCGGAACGTAACGAAGCAATACATCAGATGACTCCGTAGCGTGCGCATTACATCTAGGCGTAACTGTCGTTGGTGCTGTTTCATGCTTCGCAGGATCGTGCAGCAGATCGTGGTGCATATACCCGCAACCGTTGATGCCAAAAGCCTCCTTTACGTGGCATGCGTTGCTGTGCTGACGCAGGCATTTGCGGCACAAATTCTCCGTTCTGATGACGTTCCATCGTTCATGCACGTTCAGGTGCCTGAAAGGTCTGCAACTCTCCAGACTATTACACGCAGTTCTACAAACTGCACAAGTCTGACCCGTAACGTTGCGCCCAACTGACGAATTGTTGCGTCCATGGCTTGTCCATGGATGGGCGTGGGTGAAGGGTTCCCCTTTAGGCTGTCTGCGTTCATCAACCTTTCTCTCCGTCTCGCCATTGCCGAAGGAGTGAACCCTTGCGCCGGCTATGTCATCGGCCAACTCTTCTATCCAGTTTCCGAAGTCAGTTAGGTTGACTTTGTCCCTGGTGTGTTTAAAAACGGCCCAATTAGTAAACATACTAGGAGGCAGTCTACTCACCACTTCGTTTAGTAGCGCTACGTTGTACATGTATCCATGTAGCTCTGACAGCTCTATTGTAGCACACAATTTCCTCACTGCCAACCCAAACCGCTGCACCGTATCCACCCGTTCCTGCTGTGGCTGCGGCATTCGTCGCACCTTCTCGATCAGGTCCTCCACGATCAGCTCCGGACGACCGAACTGCTTCCGAAGCGTCTTCATGGTCAAACCGAGGCCCGTTGGTAAGACCAGGTAATGGTCTACGGCCTCTAATGCTTCGCCACACAACGCCTTTTGTAGTCGCAGGAGATTCTCCTGCTCGCTGAAGCCACACAACTCAGTCGAGGATTCATACGATGAGATGAACAGCGGCCACTCTTTCGCTGCTCCGCTGAATCTGGGCAGGTCGCGGCTTGTCGCCTCCCGTGCTGCTCGCTGACTGTCGTTCAACGCTGTCACGTCGAACCCCCTTCTCGTGGTGAACTGCGATGTACCAGCTTTAGGCCCTGCACTCGTAGCATCACCGTACCGGGTTTGAGCAATCCTTGACGGATGACCCAATTGGTACGATCGGTCGACCGCATTTCTCCACTCGGCGTATTCGCAGTACATAGTAGGGGTCGGAATGGTTGTGTGCTGTTCGACAAATGGTGGTGCAGGCGCCATCGCGCGACCAACGTTGTCGTGTCGATGACCTCCAGCTGCGTCCCCATTTTGTGTTCGGAAGACGGGGGCTTCGCATTCTTCGTCCACTTTCTTCCGTTCCGATTCCCGTTGCCGAAACGACATTTCGCGTAGCGCGAGTTCGCGTTTCAGCACCTCCAGTTCTTTTCTTTCTAACTGAAGTTTCTCCATCTCTAGCTCGTACCACGAAGCTAGATAGGCATCCTTCGGCTCCCCCGGTGGACTCGCACTCCTACCGCCGTTCTGTCGCAGTGTCGAGTACGCCAACGATTCCACACGCTGGTCATCCTGCAGGGGATCCTCTCTTCTACTCTTCGATGGCCCCGCTGCTGGGCTCAGGATCGTCGGCGTCTCACTTTTGTGGACTCCTCCACGTCTCGGTGTCGATCCTGCCAATAGGTCGCTATCGGCACGATGCGCCTGCTGGTCACCACAGCTTTCCGGAGTATATTCACCCTCCATGGCACTTCTCACACTCTAACTTGCACCAATTTTTTAATTTGTTACGGATGTAACAAGAGTAGCGAAACTGCTAAACAAAAAACAGATCTTTGAACACCTTTTTGAAGGGAGGGTTAAAAATTTGCTGCGCTTTATTTGCCTGTTTCTTCGCTACTACCGCTTAATCGTTCCCTGTCTCGTAACGTTACGAATTCCCTTTCTCGATCATCCGGGTGGTCTGGCTGATCGAGGCAGCCGAATTATCCAACTAATCCTGATTGACAGCACCGCACGACTGTTGTTTACCAACAATAATATACAGGTCGATGCGTTTAGCGTAGAATGACATGTAACTGTTTGAATTTTGTTGACGGTAAGATTGAAAACTACAGTCTTTACTTGAGACACACGGCTCTTAAACCTGTGTTTTACACGGTGGATTTTTTCATGGCAATTTTCTGTCAAACCTCTGTTTTGGTATTTTATAAATGTCAAGTTCGTATTCCCTATCAAAAGATATAAAGAAATAAAAGTGCAAAACTTACCCAGGTGGGCGATCATTTGTCAGTGGCCAGTGATAGGATTGTATTACGTTACGTAACAGAATGTGAACCCCCCCTCTCCCCTATGTAACAAACCGTAACGCTACAGGGAACCCCCTCCCCCCCCCCTTTGAGCGTTACGTAATTTATGGACGCCCCCGAACTATATGAGCTTTTGCTACCTTAACTGCGGCTTCCCAAGGTCCGCCGAAATTAGGAGCGCGTGGTGGTATTAGATGCCACTGAATGTTTTCGTTAGACAAATGATTAGTTATTTTATTAGTATCTTTATGAAGGAATCGATAAATTTCATGCAATGCATTCTTTGCACCAATAAAATTGGTACCATTATCTGAGTATATGTTTTTTGGTTTTCCTCGTCGTGATACGAATCGATCCAAGGCCATCAGAAAGGTGGTGGTACTCAAGCCACCTGCGAGTTCTAAATGTACAGCCTTGGTGCTTATACAAACAAATACGCATACATATGCTTTTGGAGATGCAGCCTTGCGATGAGATGGACGCAAATAAAGTAGCCCACAATAATCCACACCAACGCAGGAGAAAACTTCATTTATTGTTACACATGATATGGATTAAGAAGTCGAATAGAAGAAACCTTAGCTAACCCTTCATTTCTTTTTAAGGCTTGTAGTTCAACAGAGAATTCAGTAGCTTGTACCATTTTGCATAGGGCTCGTTTAGCATGTTTGTTACATTTGTAACCGTGCCGACGAACCGCGTGATTATACGAGTTAGGTAAACAAACGGCTGTCATACCAATTAGGTAAACAAACGGCTGTCAGGGTTGTGTTGGGGTTAGGATCTTGAGCGCCAAAGTGACAGTCGACATTCTCGAAGATCGGGGAAAAAGGGCAATGATCGCGATGTAGCGATGGCCCGACGGCCATCGCGGGAAAAAAGTTATAAGAGGAACGCGCGTAGGTCACGTTAGCTCTCTACGTTTTATACCGTGCAAGGAATACCGCGTTTTTTAAAACCCCGCTTAAAGCTTGTGAAGTTTTGTGAATAAACGAATTTTAAAATAACACAAGTACAATCGCGTCGTTATTGAAACGGTATTTACGGTTGTCGAGGAGCCGATAAGTTGCGTTCGCAACAATGTTGTATCTCCTTTACCAGTAAAACATTTAGCGATATTCTTTTATTTGATTTGCGAGTGTTGTTGATGAATCGCAAACAGAAACCAAAAATTCGAAGTAATGGTTGTAGTGTATAAAAACGTTGAAATATTGGATTTATTTCAGTCACTTGAGTTGTTAGGACCTTTCGTTCGTCCTCTATGGTGATGTTGTTATCCGGGGTTTGCAAGGGCCAAGAGCCTTTGGGTTCACGAAGCCAGGAGGGACCTTGCCGCCATTGATTACTTCTGAGGAATTCAATCACCGCTACTCCTCTAGATATCATATCAGCTGGGTTTTCCTTGCCAGAAACATGTTGCCATTGGAAGCCATGAGTTAGTTCTTGTATTTCAGCTACTCGATTAGCTACGAAAGTTTTCCATGTTCTTGGAGTAGCCTTTAGCCAAACAAGAGTGACAGTAGAGTCTGACCAGAAATAGCATGTGTTAATTGGAATATCTAATGCATGTTGTACCTTTTGGAATAGTCTAGCTCCAAGTAATGCAGCAGATAATTCCAATCGTGGAATGGTTAAAGGTTTCAATGGAGCAACTCGCGATTTTGATGTTAGTAAACTTACGCGTGCGGAACCGTGTTTGTCTTCTGTGCGTACATACACACACGCACCGTAAGCACTTTCAGAAGCGTCGGAAAAGCAATGAAATTCAATTTGTTCATACTGTGGTTGAAAAGCAAAACGGTCAATTTGAAAGTTAGTAAGTGTAGGGATTTGCTCGAGAAATTTTGCCCATGAATTTTGTAATGATGGGGAAATTTTTGAATCCCAATCCAAGTTCAATAGCCATAATTGTTGCATCAGTATTTTGGCTCGTATAGTTTATTTATTATTTATTTATTTAAATCAAAGTTATCGGGCAGTATGCCTAAATAACTTAATGCTTACAGAGTACAAGTTTAAATTATGGCCCTAGAACTAACTTGAATATGCTGACGCAGCTGACTAACGGATTGATTGAAATCTGCTGATAACCCTAACCTATTATACACATCAAACATTTTGAGCAGTGGATCATTGGCACCAAAACCAGTCGATCTAAAAGGGCTTCTTAGTAGCTCTCTACTTCTAAGACCTCTAGAGGGAGTAGAAAAGCAAATAAAATTTAAAATGTCAGGTGCATCAAAATCTCCAATTAATAATTTATGTATAAAAGTTATCTGAGCCGTAGTTCTCCTATGCTGTAAAGTCTCTAAGCCAAATAGTAAACACCGAACATTATACGAAGGACGTGGAATTTGGTTTGACCAGGGAAGACGATGAAACATAACACGTGTGATTTTTTTCTGAATTTTTTCAATTTTATCTATGTATGTGATTTGATGGGGACACCAAACTACACTGGCAAATTCCAGGATGGGACGGACTAAAGAACAGTATAATGTTTTTAAACTGAAAGGATCTTTAAAGTCGGCCGAGACACGTAAGACAAATCCTAACAGTTTAAGAGCTTTAGTGACGATAGTTTGATAATGGCTAGATAAACTAAGCTTACTGTCTAAAATAACTCCTAAGTCCCGAACCTGAGAAAAACGAGGAACGCTGTCTTCATTGATTTTGTAGTTATAAATAATAGGATTTTTTTTCTTTGAGAATGTTATACAACTACATTTGCTAACATTAAGTAACATTTCATTATTAAAACACCATGCAGAAAAATAGTTTAACGAGTCTTGTAACATTTCACAGTCGTCAGAATATTTAACAGGTAGGAACATTTTTAGATCGTCAGCATATAATAACAATTTAACATGAGGAATAGCAAACACGACATCGTTAATAAATATAATAAATAGTAAAGGTCCTAATATACTCCCTTGAGGAACACCAGATAAATTATGGAATGTGGCAGATAAACTAGTTCCTATCTTAACGTTAATGCAACGATCAGTTAAATAACTTCTTAACCACTCAACAACATTTGTGTGAACACCATACTTTGATAATTTAGATAGCAATAGAAAGTGGTTGACCTTGTCAAAAGCAGCGCAGAAGTCAGTATAAATGACGTCAACCTGTAAGCCCTTGTCAATACAGGAGTGGCAAAAGTTAAGTAAGTATATTAGATTGGTCTCAATCGATCGTTTCGGCATAAAGCCATGTTGAGCATTAGAAATTAATGGTGAAAAGGCTTGGAGCATATGACGAGACATTATCTTTTCAAACAGTTTACTGCACGCACATAACATTGAAATTCCTCTATAATTGCACACATTACTTTTGTCAGATTTTTTATAAACAGGAAACATCCACGATGATTTCCAAAGACGCGGGAAGCATTTCGATTGCAAGGATTTGTTGAATAGTTTGGTCAGTATGGGAATGAGAGCAGCCTTGCAGTTAATGAGAATTGCGCTGGGAATATTGTCAGGCCCAGGTGCGTAGGAAAGCTTCAACAACGAAATAGCAGATTCCACCTCATCATCGTTGATTAGTGGTGTGCATAAATTAACCTCATCATTTATGAAGGATAAAGCCGATGTTGAGTTAGAAGGAACCGAGGAATTGTTGGTGTAACCAGAAGAGAAATATGAGGCAAATGCATTGCAAAACTCTTCATCTCCGGTAATGGTGTTTCCCTCAAACTGCATCGAGGAAGGAAGTCGTCCACAGGATTCCTTATCTTTAGCAAATTTCCAGAATGATGTGGGATGTCTTTTGATATTGATTTCAATTTTCCTGACGTAGTTGGCGTAGGCGGTTCGGTTCAGCTGCTTATATATTTTTGAGGCGCGAACAAAATTTATTTGATTAGTGCTGTTTTTTAGTCGATGCAGTTTTTTAAGGGCCCGTGATCTTCGACGTTTAGCCAAACGTAGTGCAGAATTGGTCCATGGTGGATGAGCACGAACATTAAACCGTGAGATGAATTGTTCATACAGTTCATTCATTTGAGAAGAAAATTCAGCCACACTGTCGTTGATGTCGTCATAATCAGCGATAGAGTCCCAGTTGATTTGGTTAAGTGCAGAAACGAGATCAGTGAAATTAGTTCGTCTAAAATTGAAATCTGCTTGACGTGGGGGTTGAGATGACGGCACACTGTATTGCGGGAGCGTGAAGTATGTAAGTAAAGCTGGATGATGTCCATCAGGTTCAACAATACTTTCGATGCATAATTCGATTGGCCTCATGTAATCAGTAATTTTGTCGTTCGCAAACACTAGATCTAACATGTTGTTATTGTGGTTTAGAACAGTGTTAAGTTGGCGAAGACCTTCAAAGCTTAGTTCATCGAGTAGAGCTTGACTGGTAGGGGATAGTCGGGTAAGCATAAGATTCAGTGTCGGAAATTTGCCGTTGATATCCCACTTAAGATTAGGTTGATTGAAGTCCCCGAACAGAATAAAAAAGTCATTCTTATATTTCTCTCTCGTTAAGTGCAATGAATTACAGAATGCATTTATGGTGTCCATGTTGGCTGATTGATCAGGATCATATAGTTATGGGGGTAATCAATCCAAGTGGATCATATAGTTGTGCTATGGTTGATAGAACCTTTCGTTTGGTGTAAGGGCTCTTGATTATATTAATGTTTATGTTGATACGAAATTTGTCCGATGTAGGCTCCCAACATATGCCCAAGGTTTTGATACTTTCATCTGGGTCAAAATTGACAGAAGAATGTGTGGCAAAAGTTCAGGTGGTAGGTCAGCTAATACTGCTGGAGCATTGAAACACCATTTGCGAAGGAGAAAGCCACCCTTTTGTAGCAACGCATTCAGCTGATTGCGTAGTTCAATTGTTTCTGGGATGTTTCATTTCATTTCATTTCATTTATTTAATACAATATCCGCCATCAAGGCTAAATATAATAGACTTAAAACTAATTTAATACTTACAAATAAACAAAATAATTCATGAAAAACTAAGCCTAACTAACCTAGTCTTGACCTAGCAAAAAAGAAAAGAAAAAAAAAACAAGAGTAGAGCGTAGAGACTATCATAAACTTAACAAAAACAAAAAAAAAGAGAGTAATAGAAAACTAAGGAGATTAATTAAAGGGAATTAGAAGAAAAAATACGGTTACGGAAAGAGTTAAGAGAGGAGTCGAAATCAAAGAGATAGTAAAAGTGGTTAAACAACCTGAAACAGGACAGAAGAGGGTCATTGAAAGTATAAAGAGTATGACGTGTTTCAATTGACAGAGGATCACGTGGACGAAGAGAACGAGAGGGAACATACAGCGAGATGGACGAGAGTAAATCAGGAGCATCAGTAGCAGAAAGTAATAAGCCACCAATAAAACAAGCCTGAAACACTTGGCGGCGGAAGCTTAAGGAGTGAAGATTGAATAACTGCAATCGCGTTTCATAGGGAGGTAGTGAGGCAGCACCGAACAAACGACGAAAGGCAATCCTGGTAAAGAGGCGCTGAATGCTTTCAATTCTCGAACAGCCATCAATAGTGGGAGGATTCCAGATGATATTTGCATAATCAAGAATAGGCCTTACCAAAGCACAATAAAGGATTCTTAGGATGCTTTGATCTCTAAAAATAGAGGTAAAACGTAAGATAAACCCAAGGGTACGATTTGCTTTTAGTAGCACCTCATCAAGCTGCAGTTTAAAGTTAAGACGACAGTCAAGTATAATACCAAGGTCACGGATGGACATAACACGAGAGAGGGAAGCGCTAGAGAGAGTATAGTTAAATAAAATAGGAGAAAGAGAGTGAGAGAAAGAAATAACAGAACATTTTTCGGGACACAGGCGAAGTAAATTGGATGAACACCAATGAGCAAAAGCATTGAGGTAATGCTGAAGTCTCAGAAAATCAGAAGATGAAGACACAGGTAAAAAGATTTTGATATCATCCGCATAAAGGAGATGACCATCAGGAGGTAAAACATTACAAACATCATTGATGAACAAAGAAAACAGAAGTGGACTTAGCACACAACCCTGAGGGACACCTGACGTACAAAAAAACTCCTCAGATAAGTAAGACCCGGTTTTAACCCTGCATGATCGATTACTTAAATATGAGGACAGCCAGCTAATAATGCCATCACCAAAACCAAGTTTAGACAATTTAGCTAATAATAAAGAGTGAGGTAAACTATCAAAAGCAGCATGAAAGTCGGTGTATATTGCATCAAGTTGGGTACCGGCCTCAAAAGATCTAAAAATATTGGAAATAAAAGACATGAGATTAGTTGAAGTAGACCTACCAGGCATAAACCCATGCTGTTTAGGGCTAATAGCTGAACTACAACTATGAAGTATGGTTGGAAGGATACATAGCTCAAAAGTTTTGGCTGTGGCGCAAGTTTGGGTTATCCCACGATAATTAGAAACAATGCTACGGCATCCCTTTTTGTGTACCGGAAAAAGCCAACAGGATTTCCAAAGAGCAGGAAAAACCCCAAGAGAAAGTGAAAGGTTGAAAATTTTAGCAAGGTGTGGAGCAAGCACGTCCTTACAGTTTATTAAAACAGAGGCAGGAATGCCATCTGGACCAGGAGTAAAAGAACGTTTCAACCCAAATAACACCTGTACAACTGTTTCAGAGCTAACCGAAATATCGGAGAGATTAATTAAGTTCTCTGGCGTGTAGAGTAGCCCACCCTCAATAAGGTTAGGGTCACTAACCGGTGGCTCAAACATTTGGGAAAAATGTGCAGAGAATAGCTCACAGATCTCAACAGGCGTAGAGGCAGTTCGAGAATCAAGTACCATTTCATTAGGTAACGTATTGCACCCTCTTCGAATCCTAACAAATTGCCAGAAGGATGCTGGATCAGAACGGAAACGCGATTGCAGTCTACTCGAATAGGCCTCAAAACGAGCCCTGTTGTATAGTCGATGCGCAGAGGCAGCGTACTTAAATAAACGAAAGTTGAAAGCAGATCGGTTCAGACGATACCTCCTAAGATATTTCATTCTATCCTTTTTCAGGTTGCGAAGAGTACGATTGGACCAGGGAGGATTAGGAGGGGAACGAAAAATAGGTGTACATGAAAGGAGTGCAGAGGTTAACAAAGCATTAAACGATTGGACAGCCTCGTCGACCGATGTACATTGATAAAAAAAAGACCAGTCGGAACGAGATAGAATTGAATTAAGTTTACGATAGTCTGTGAGCCGAAAATTATAACGAACACTCAATGAATTAGGAGCAGAAGGTAATACATTCATAACCCTACTAGCCCTAAATAAAGAAGACGGTAACGCAATTTCTAGAGCAGGATGATGGGCATCCTGGGGCAGGAGCAGTGACGAAGCAGGATACACAGAACAACAAGCAGCTGCAGCAGAGTTGGAGAGCACCAGGTCCAAATAATGATTTAAATGGTTATGCACCCCGTTCAGCTGATAGAGTTCATGCAGGTTTAACATATCCAAAAAGCAGGAACTGGATGTATTCGAAGTAATATGTGGCACATAATGTCTTATAGCTGAAGATGAATCTGGCCTTACTGCGGTAGAAAGCGACCAATCTACGCAGGTTGATTGAAGTCACCCAGAAGGATAAGATGATCATTCGGTTTCATTTGCATGTATGCATCACTGATGAAAGCAGAAAGCGATTCCAAATAGTTGCGGTCGCTGCTCAAATACGGTGGCACATAAACAATCCCCACATAAAGACGAAACTTAGAAAAAGAAACACGTATACATAAAGCTTCAAGCGTGGGTTGATTAATGTTAAGTGCCATAGAAGGATATCGAACGGAACATGCAAGTAGCACACCACCCCCATGCGAACGTTCGTTGTTTAACCTGCTTCGATCACAGCGGTATATGTTGTAGGCATCACTATCAAGGACCATGTTGGATGGAATCGATTCATTTAACCAGGTTTCAGTAAGGGCAAGTATTTCAAACCCTGATTCATTCGCAGAAAGGCACAATTCATTGTATTTGGTGCGAAGGCCTCGAACATTTTGGTAATATATCACGAATGGGTCTATTAATTGTGACCTATCCGTTCCTGCTAGCAAATCATCTACGTATACGTTTTCTTTAATCACGGAACGAGCTTTGAGATACGTACAGTATCGGACAGAAAGATAGGGCATTGGTTTTTTAACGCACCATGCACCCGTTGGGTCAAGTTTATGTGTGGTTTGTATGTGTTTGTGTTTGTGTGTGTGTGTGTGTGTGTATGTGTGAGTGTGTGTGTGCATGTGTGTGTGTGTGTGTGTGTATGTATGTTTGAATGTGTATTGATGTGTGTGTTTGTTTCACAAGTAGGTCGTTTCGGATAGATTTGTCAGTAGTTTTTTTATGTTTTGGGTTAGGTTTTTGTTGTAATTTGCAGGACCACCGCCCTCGCGAGCAGTGATCCCTATTCAAAAATGCAATAAGCTCAGTTTTTGATCTTATTGCCGTCGCCCACGATGACATTAATCATGCGTTGACGCATCGACATCACCAGATTCTGGATCGTTTCAGGTGGAATTTTGCTCCACACCTCTTGCATGTGATCGAAGAGATGATCCAGATCTTCCGGTATGTTTTTACCCAGCCTCTTCTTGAAAATTGCCCAGAGGTTCTCAATGGGATTGAGATCCGGGCTAAGGGCTGGCCACTTCATTGTTTTGACATTGTTGTCAGCAAGCCAAGTTTGGACAGTCCCGGAAGTATGCTTAGAATCGTTGTCTTGCATAAACATCCAAGACCGAGGAAGGTTTTTCCTAGCGTGTGATAGCAAATGAGTATCAAGAATATCTCGATACCCAAACCGATTTAAATTACCGTGGATTCGAACCAACGGACCCATCCCATAGTAGGAGAAGCATCCCCACACCATGAGACTACCACCGCCATGCTTGAAAGTTTTGAAGCAGTACTTCGGATCAAGAGCACAATTAACAGGGCGCCGAACCAACCTACGTCCGTCCGACCCCTGTCGATTGAATTTTGACTCGTCTGACCACAAAACCCTGCGCCAATCCTCTTCATCGAAGAACATGTGCTCAATTGCAAATAACACCCGTGCGTTTTTATGCGCAGGTGTTAAATTGGGCACTTTGACTGGCACTCGCGCGAGTAGCCCGGCACTGACCAATCTTCGCTGAACTGTTCTCGGCGTCACCGCCAATTTCAGTCTGCCTCGGATCTCTGGTGCCGAGCTAAACGGATGTTTCTTCGATATGTTAACAATCTTACGGTCTTCCTCCGCCGTGGTCTTCCGAGGACGTCCGGGTGACTTGCGCGTTTCGGTTGTCCGAAGCGCGTTCGCCACAAAAGTGCGCGATCGTTCCATCACGAACTCGATCGTTCTGCGCTTAATGCCAGCAGCCGCCATTCGCTTAATGATATGGCGCTGATAATCGGTACAATGTTTACCTCGACCCATTGTAATAAAAATTGCTTGCTTAGACCGTCAAGAACACACTGGTTAAAAACTTGGACACGACTGATGCCGTGCACTGCCTGCGTTCTGCTTTTATACGCGATGAATCACATCGTTGTCGAGCAGCAAAAAAGCGTATGGATAAAAACAATCAATGAGTAAGCGAGTGAGCATGTACCCATTCAAAACCAGAACAGAATACTGCCGCGCTCATGAAACAAAACGCCCATTGAAAAGAACACCTGCGCGCTTGCTCAATGCACACACAAAGTTTCCCATGCGCACACAACGTTCAACGCAAAGATGCACGCATGCCTTTCAATGGCGTGCACTGGAGAAACACCTGTGAGGGAATGCCGAGTTCATTGCTATTGTGCGCGTTTTCATTTCGCACCGGTGTCGTATTCACATTCATGAAACAGCACACCTGCGTTCTCGTCCGGGGAACAAGCGCTGCTGTCGATGCAAACTTTAGCTTTTCTCCAAGTGTGAACGCACGCTGTTTCACATGATAACACACATAAGCAGAATGCTTTCAATGCACAACCATGTCAAGCTACGTTTCTTCAGACAAAAACCCGCGCACTCGCACACACACACACACACACACACTCGCACACACACACACACACACACACACACACACACACACACACACACACACACACACACACACACACACACACACACACACACACACCCACACACAAACACAAGTAACGTGGCAAAACAAGTGTACGGTAGGTTGAAAAAACTAGGGTCCTATCATTCTGTCCGATACTGTATCACCTTCGTCATTGGCAAGTTGTATTAGAGTACGCGTTGCTAAGAAGGCGGAAGGAGCTAGGCCGTAGGTTACGGTTTCTAACTCATAAGCTCAAATGGGCTAAGAGTTGTCAAATCTCCACAAAATTCTCTGTAGGTGTCAATCAGTTGGATTCATAGTAACCTGCCGATACATCTTTTCGATGTCAGCTATAAGTGCTATTTCATATTTTCGAAATCTGATAATTAATGTCAATAATTCTTCCTGTACCACCGGCCCTACTAGTAAGCCATCGTTCAGTGATTTACCGGTGCTGGTTTTGGCAGAGCCGTCAAACACAACTCTGACCTTGGTGGTAGAGCTAGAATCCTTCAGCACAGGATGGTGGGGAAGATAAAATGCTCCTGAACAATCTTTCCGTTCTCTTGAGACTAGAGTCATGTGCCCCAACGTTATGTATTCATGTATAAATTTGTGATATTGAGCCTTGAGATGTGCATCGCTTTCTAATCTTTTTTCAAGTAGTTGAAATCTGCTGTATCTGCATAGCTGTGTTTTTAGAATCACCAAGCACTTGAGTGATATCAGGATGTTTTGGCATTTCAACTATATATCGACCATTGTGGTCGCGGGAGACTGTTTCTTGGAAATGGTTTTCGCATTCTCTTTCGTTGAGACTATAACATGAATTGTGAAGTTGATCATTCTTCCAAAATCGTTCTATTTGTTTTTCAATGGTGGGATGCATGGCTACTACGTGACATGTAACTTCGTTTTGATTTTTCGATGGAATATTGCCGGTTATAATCCATCCAAACACAGCTTCAACAAGTTGGTTGCTGTTTGGTAAATTTTGTCTTCCTGGACCTAGCAATGAATAAAAATGTCCTGCCCCAATGATCATGTCAATGCGCCCTGGTGTGCTGAAGTGAGGATCTGCAAGTTGATATGTCGTTCGGAGTCGTTCGGAGTCGTCTGAAGTTGGCGCTCCATACAGCACATCACTACACCAATTACACCAGTACCAGCTCATTTTTGGAATGTACCTGTTTCATATCAACTTGCAGATCCTCACTTCAGCACACCAGGGCGCATTGACATGATCATTGGGGCAGGACATTTTTATTCATTGCTAGGTCCAGGAAGACAAAATTTACCAAACAGCAACCAACTTGTTGAAGCTGTGTTTGGATGGATTATAACCGGCAATATTCCATCGAAAAATCAAAACGAAGTTACATGTCACGTAGTAGCCATGCATCCCACCATTGAAAAACAAATAGAACGATTTTGGAAGAATGATCAACTTCACAATTCATGTTATAGTCTCAACGAAAGAGAATGCGAAAACCATTTCCAAGAAACAGTCTCCCGCGACCACAATGGTCGATATATAGTTGAAATGCCAAAACATCCTGATATCACTCAAGTGCTTGGTGATTCTAAAAACACAGCTATGCAGATACAGCAGATTTCAACTACTTGAAAAAAGATTAGAAAGCGATGCACATCTCAAGGCTCAATATCACAAATTTATACATGAATACATAACGTTGGGGCACATGACTCTAGTCTCAAGAGAACGGAAAGATTGTTCAGGAGCATTTTATCTTCCCCACCATCCTGTGCTGAAGGATTCTAGCTCTACCACCAAGGTCAGAGTTGTGTTTGACGGCTCTGCCAAAACCAGCACCGGTAAATCACTGAACGATGCCTTACTAGTAGGGCCGGTGGTACAGGAAGAATTATTGACATTAATTATCAGATTTCGAAAATATGAAATAGCACTTATAGCTGACATCGAAAAGATGTATCGGCAGGTTACTATGAATCCAACTGATTGACACCTACAGAGAATTTTGTGGAGATTTGACAACTCTTAGCCCATTTGAGCTTATGAGTTAGAAACCGTAACCTACGGCCTAGCTCCTTCCGCCTTCTTAGCAACGCGTACTCTAATACAACTTGCCAATGACGAAGGTGATACAGTATCGGACAGAATGATAGGACCCTAGTTTTTTCAACCTACCGTACACTTGTTTTGCCACGTTACTTGTGTTTGTGTGTGGGTGTGTGTGTGTGTGTGTGTGTGTGTGTGTGTGTGTGTGTGTGTGTGTGTGTGTGTGTGTGTGTGTGTGTGTGTGTGTGTGTGTGTGTGTGTGTGTGTGTGTGTGTGTGTGTGCGAGTGTGTGTGTGTGTGTGTGTGTGTGTGTGTGTGTGCGAGTGCGCGGGTTTTTGTCTGAAGAAACGTAGCTTGACATGGTTGTGCATTGAAAGCATTCTGCTTATGTGTGTTATCATGTGAAACAGCGTGCGTTCACACTTGGATAAAAGCTAAAGTTTGCATCGACAGCAGCGCTTGTTCCCCGGACGAGAACGCAGGTGTGCTGTTTCATGAATGTGAATACGACACCGGTGCGAAATGAAAACGCGCACAATAGCAATGAACTCGGCATTCCCTCACAGGTGTTTCTCCAGTGCACGCCATTGAAAGGCATGCGTGCATCTTTGCGTTGAACGTTGTGTGCGCATGGGAAACTTTGTGTGTGCATTGAGCAAGCGCGCAGGTGTTCTTTTCAATGGGCGTTTTGTTTCATGAGCGCGGCAGTATTCTGTTCTGGTTTTGAATGGGTACATGCTCACTCGCTTACTCATTGATTGTTTTTATCCATACGCTTTTTTGCTGCTCGACAACGATGTGATTCATCGCGTATAAAAGCAGAACGCAGGCAGTGCACGGCATCAGTCGTGTCCAAGTTTTTAACCAGTGTGTTCTTGACGGTCTAAGCAAGCAATTTTTATTACAATGGGTCGAGGTAAACATTGTACCGATTATCAGCGCCATATCATTAAGCGAATGGCGGCTGCTGGCATTAAGCGCAGAACGATCGAGTTCGTGATGGAACGATCGCGCACTTTTGTGGCGAACGCGCTTCGGACAACCGAAACGCGCAAGTCACCCGGACGTCCTCGGAAGACCACGGCGGAGGAAGACCGTAAGATTGTTAACATATCGAAGAAACATCCGTTTAGCTCGGCACCAGAGATCCGAGGCAGACTGAAATTGGCGGTGACGCCGAGAACAGTTCAGCGAAGATTGGTCAGTGCCGGGCTACTCGCGCGAGTGCCAGTCAAAGTGCCCAATTTAACACCTGCGCATAAAAACGCACGGGTGTTATTTGCAATTGAGCACATGTTCTTCGATGAAGAGGATTGGCGCAGGGTTTTGTGGTCAGACGAGTCAAAATTCAATCGACAGGGGTCGGACGGACGTAGGTTGGTTCGGCGCCCTGTTAATTGTGCTCTTGATCCGAAGTACTGCTTCAAAACTTTCAAGCATGGCGGTGGTAGTCTCATGGTGTGGGGATGCTTCTCCTACTATGGGATGGGTCCGTTGGTTCGAATCCACGGTAATTTAAATCGGTTTGGGTATCGAGATATTCTTGATACTCATTTGCTATCACACGCTAGGAAAAACCTTCCTCGGTCTTGAATGTTTATGCAAGACAACGATTCTAAGCATACTTCCGGGACTGTCCAAACTTGGCTTGCTGACAACAATGTCAAAACAATGAAGTGGCCAGCCCTTAGCCCGGATCTCAATCCCATTGAGAACCTCTGGGCAATTTTCAAGAAGAGGCTGGGTAAAAACATACCGGAAGATCTGGATCATCTCTTCGATCACATGCAAGAGGTGTGGAGCAAAATTCCACCTGAAACGATCCAGAATCTGGTGATGTCGATGCGTCAACGCATGATTAATGTCATCGTGGGCGACGGCAATAAGATCAAAAACTGAGCTTATTGCATTTTTGAATAGGGATCACTGCTCGCGAGGGCGGTGGTCCTGCAAATTACAACAAAAACCTAACCCAAAACATAAAAAAACTACTGACAAATCTATCCGAAACGACCTACTTGTGAAACAAACACACACATCAATACACATTCAAACATACATACACACACACACACACACACATGCACACACACACACACACATACACACACACACACACACAAACACAAACACATACAAACCACACATAAACTTGACCCAACGGGTGCATGGTGCGTTAAAAAACCAATGCCCTATCTTTCTGTCCGATACTGTACGTATCTCAAAGCTCGTTCCGTGATTAAAGAAAACGTATACGTAGATGATTTGCTAGCAGGAACGGATAGGTCACAATTAATAGACCCATTCGTGATATATTACCAAAATGTTCGAGGCCTTCGCACCAAATACAATGAATTGTGCCTTTCTGCGAATGAATCAGGGTTTGAAATGCTTGCCCTTACTGAAACCTGGTTAAATGAATCGATTCCATCCAACATGGTCCTTGATAGTGATGCCTACAACATATACCGCTGTGATCGAAGCAGGTTAAACAACGAACGTTCGCATGGGGGTGGTGTGCTACTTGCATGTTCCGTTCGATATCCTTCTATGGCACTTAACATTAATCAACCCACGCTTGAAGCTTTATGTATACGTGTTTCTTTTTCTAAGTTTCGTCTTTATGTGGGGATTGTTTATGTGCCACCGTATTTGAGCAGCGACCGCAACTATTTGGAATCGCTTTCTGCTTTCATCAGTGATGCATACATGCAAATGAAACCGAATGATCATCTTATCCTTCTGGGTGACTTCAATCAACCTGCGTAGATTGGTCGCTTTCTACCGCAGTAAGGCCAGATTCATCTTCAGCTATAAGACATTATGTGCCACATATTACTTCGAATACATCCAGTTCCTGCTTTTTGGATATGTTAAACCTGCATGAACTCTATCAGCTGAACGGGGTGCATAACCATTTAAATCATTATTTGGACCTGGTGCTCTCCAACTCTGCTGCAGCTGCTTGTTGTTCTGTGTATCCTGCTTCGTCACTGCTCCTGCCCCAGGATGCCCATCATCCTGCTCTAGAAATTGCGTTACCGTCTTCTTTATTTAGGGCTAGTAGGGTTATGAATGTATTACCTTCTGCTCCTAATTCATTGAGTGTTCGTTATAATTTTCGGCTCACAGACTATCGTAAACTTAATTCAATTCTATCTCGTTCCGACTGGTCTTTTTTTTATCAATGTACATCGGTCGACGAGGCTGTCCAATCGTTTAATGCTTTGTTAACCTCTGCACTCCTTTCATGTACACCTATTTTTCGTTCCCCTCCTAATCCTCCCTGGTCCAATCGTACTCTTCGCAACCTGAAAAAGGATAGAATGAAATATCTTAGGAGGTATCGTCTGAACCGATCTGCTTTCAACTTTCGTTTATTTAAGTACGCTGCCTCTGCGCATCGACTATACAACAGGGCTCGTTTTGAGGCCTATTCGAGTAGACTGCAATCGCGTTTCCGTTCTGATCCAGCATCCTTCTGGCAATTTGTTAGGATTCGAAGAGGGTGCAATACGTTACCTAATGAAATGGTACTTGATTCTCGAACTGCCTCTACGCCTGTTGAGATCTGTGAGCTATTCTCTGCACATTTTTCCCAAATGTTTGAGCCACCGGTTAGTGACCCTAACCTTATTGAGGGTGGGCTACTCTACACGCCAGAGAACTTAATTAATCTCTCCGATATTTCGGTTAGCTCTGAAACAGTTGTACAGGTGTTATTTGGGTTGAAACGTTCTTTTACTCCTGGTCCAGATGGCATTCCTGCCTCTGTTTTAATAAACTGTAAGGACGTGCTTGCTCCACACCTTGCTAAAATTTTCAACCTTTCACTTTCTCTTGGAGTTTTTCCTGCTCTTTGGAAATCCTGTTGGCTTTTTCCGGTACACAAAAAGGGATGCCGTAGCATTGTTTCTAATTATCGTGGGATAACCCAAACTTGCGCCACAGCCAAAACTTTTGAGCTATGTATCCTTCCAACCATACTTCATAGTTGTAGTTCAGCTATTAGCCCTAAACAGCATGGGTTTATGCCTGGTAGGTCTACTTCAACTAATCTCATGTCTTTTATTTCCAATATTTTTAGATCTTTTGAGGCCGGTACCCAACTTGATGCAATATACACCGACTTTCATGCTGCTTTTGATAGTTTACCTCACTCTTTATTATTAGCTAAATTGTCTAAACTTGGTTTTGGTGATGGCATTATTAGCTGGCTGTCCTCATATTTAAGTAATCGATCATGCAGGGTTAAAACCGGGTCTTACTTATCTGAGGAGTTTTTTTGTACGTCAGGTGTCCCTCAGGGTTGTGTGCTAAGTCCACTTCTGTTTTCTTTGTTCATCAATGATGTTTGTAATGTTTTACCTCCTGATGGTCATCTCCTTTATGCGGATGATATCAAAATCTTTTTACCTGTGTCTTCATCTTCTGATTTTCTGAGACTTCAGCATTACCTCAATGCTTTTGCTCATTGGTGTTCATCCAATTTACTTCGCCTGTGTCCCGAAAAATGTTCTGTTATTTCTTTCTCTCACTCTCTTTCTCCTATTTTATTTAACTATACTCTCTCTAGCGCTTCCCTCTCTCGTGTTATGTCCATCCGTGACCTTGGTATTATACTTGACTGTCGTCTTAACTTTAAACTGCAGCTTGATGAGGTGCTACTAAAAGCAAATCGTACCCTTGGGTTTATCTTACGTTTTACCTCTATTTTTAGAGTTCAAAGCATCCTAAGAATCCTTTATTGTGCTTTGGTAAGGCCTATTCTTGATTATGCAAATATCATCTGGAATCCTCCCACTATTGATGGCTGTTCGAGAATTGAAAGCATTCAGCGCCTCTTTACCAGGATTGCCTTTCGTCGTTTGTTCGGTGCTGCCTCACCACCTCCCTATGAAACGCGATTGCAGTTATTCAATCTTCACTCCTTAAGCTTCCGCCGCCAAGTGTTTCAGGCTTGTTTTATTGGTGGCTTATTACTTTCTGCTACTGATGCTCCTGATTTACTCTCGTCCATCTCGCTGTATGTTCCCTCTCGTTCTCTTCGTCCACGTGATCCTCTGTCAATTGAAACACGTCATACTCTTTATACTTTCAATGACCCTCTTCTGTCCTGTTTCAGGTTGTTTAACCACTTTTACTATCTCTTTGATTTCGACTCCTCTCTTAACTCTTTCCGTAACCGTATTTTTTCTTCTAATTCCCTTTAATTAATCTCCTTAGTTTTCTATTACTCTCTTTTTTTTTGTTTTTGTTAAGTTTATGATAGTCTCTAAGCTCTACTCTTGTTTTTTTTTCTTTTCTTTTTTGCTAGGTCAAGACTAGGTTAGTTAGGCTTAGTTTTTCATGAATTATTTTGTTTATTTGTAAGTATTAAATTAGTTTTAAGTCTATTATATTTAGCCTTGATGGCGGATATTGTATTAAATAAATGAAATGAAACATCCCAGAAACAATTGAACTACGCAATCAGCTGAATGCGTTGCTACAAAAGGGTGGCTTTCTCCTTCGCAAATGGTGTTTCAATGCTCCAGCAGTATTAGCTGACCTACCACCTGAACTTTTGCCACACATTCTTCTGTCAATTTTGACCCAGATGAAAGTATCAAAACCTTGGGCATATGTTGGGAGCCTACATCGGACAAATTTCGTATCAACATAAACATTAATATAATCAAGAGCCCTTACACCAAACGAAAGGTTCTATCAACCATAGCACAACTATATGATCCACTTGGATTGATTACCCCCATAACTATATGATCCTGATCAATCAGCCAACATGGACACCATAAATGCATTCTGTAATTCATTGCACTTAACGAGAGAGAAATATAAGAATGACTTTTTTATTCTGTTCGGGGACTTCAATCAACCTAATCTTAAGTGGGATATCAACGGCAAATTTCCGACACTGAATCTTATGCTTACCCGACTATCCCCTACCAGTCAAGCTCTACTCGATGAACTAAGCTTTGAAGGTCTTCGCCAACTTAACACTGTTCTAAACCACAATAACAACATGTTAGATCTAGTGTTTGCGAACGACAAAATTACTGATTACATGAGGCCAAACGAATTATGCATCGAAAGTATTGTATACAGTATTGTATACAGTGTACCGTCATTTCAACCCCCACGTCAAGCAGATTTCAATTTTAGACGAACTAATTTCACTGATCTCGTTTCTGCACTTAACCAAATCAACTGGGACTCTATCGCTGATTATGACGACATCAACGACAGTGTGGCTGAATTTTCTTCTCAAATGAATGAACTGTATGAACAATTCATCTCACGGTTTAATGTTCGTGCTCATCCACCATGGACCAATTCTGCACTACGTTTGGCTAAACGTCGAAGATCACGGGCCCTTAAAAAACTGCATTGACTAAAAAACAGCACTAATCAAATAAATTTTGTTCGCGCCTCAAAAATATATAAGCAGCTGAACCGAACCGCCTACGCCAACTACGTCAGGAAAATTGAAATCAATATCAAAAGACATCCCACATCATTCTGGAAATTTCCTAAGATAAGGAATCCTGTGGACGACTTCCTTCCTCGATGCAGTTTGAGGGAAACACCATTACCGGAGATGAAGAGTTTTGCAATGCATTTGCCTCATATTTCTCTTCTGGTTACACCAACAATTCCTCGGTTCCTTCTAACTCAACATCGGCTTTATCCTTCATAAATGATGAGGTTAATTTATGCACACTGGTGCAGAAATATATATATATATATATATATATATATATATATATATATATATATATATATATATATATATATATATATATATATATATATATATATATATATATATATATATATATATATATATATATATATATATATATATATATATATATATATATATATATATATATATATATATATATATATATATATACAGTATCGGACATAAAGATAGAACCCTGGTGTTTTCAACGCACCTTGCACTTGTTTTACCACGTTACTTGTGTTTGTGTGTGTGTGTGTGTGTGTGTTTGTGTGTGTGTGTGTGTGTGTGTGTGTGTGTGTGTGTGTGTGTGTGTGTGTGTGTGTGTGTGTGTGTGTGGTAGAAAGAGAGTGTGCTTTTTAATGTGTATTTGCAAGTGCGCGGGTTTGTGTCTGAAAAACGTAGCTTGCTATGGTTTCATATTGCATGGAAAGTATTCTGATAATGTGTGTTATCATGTGAGACAGCGTGCGTTTGCACTTGGATAAAAGCTAAAGTTTGCATCGACAGCATCGCTTGTTCCCCGGAAGAAACTGCAGGTGTGCTGGTTGATGAATGTGCATGCGCAGCGATGTGAAATGGACACGCGCACAACAGCAATTAACTCGGCATTCCCTTACAGGTGTTTCTCCAGTGCACGCCATAGAAATGCCTGCGTGCATCTCTGCGTTGAACGTTGTGTGCGCATGTTAAACTTTGTGCGTGCATTGAGCTGGCGCGCAGTTGTTCTTTTCAATGGGCGTTTTGTTTCATGAGCGCGGCAGTATTCGGTTCTCGATTTAAATGGGTAGACACTCACTCGCTTACTCATTGATAGTTTTTATCCATACGCTTTTTTTGCTGCTCTACAACGATGTAATTCATCACGTGTAGAAGCAGAACGCAGGCTGAGCACGGGATCAGCCGTGTCCAACTTTTTAACCAGCGCGTTCTTGACGGTCCAAGCAAGCAATGTTAGTAACAATGGGTCGAGGTAAACATTGTACCGATGATCAGCGCCATATAATAAAGCGAATGGCGGCTGCTGGCATTAAGCGCAAAACGATCGAGTTTGTAATGGAACGATCGCGCACTTTTGTCGCAAACGCGCTTCGGACATCCGAAATGTGTTTGGACAACCAAAACGCGCTTTTACAACTGAAACGCGCTTGGACAACCGAAACGCGCAAGTCAACCGGACGTCCTCAGAAGACCACGGCGAAAGAAGACCGTAAAGTTGTTAATAGATCGAAAAAACACTGATCGCGAGGGCGGTGGTTCTGCTTATTACATCAAAAACCTTACCCAAAACACAGAAAAACTACTAACAAATCTATACGAAACGACATACTTGTGATACAAACACACACACCAATACACATTCAAACATACATACACACACACACACACACATACATGCACATACACACACATGTTCACACACATACACACACATACACACACACACAAACACAAACACACAAACCACACATAAACCTGTCCCAACAGGTGCATGCTGCGTTGAAAACACCAGGGTTCTATCTTTATGTCCGATACTGTATATATATATATATATATATATATATATATATATATATATATATATATATATATATATATCTATATCTAGATATATACATATATATATATATATATATATATATATATATATATATATATATATATATATATATATATATATATATATATATATATATATATATATATATATATCGATATATATATATATATATATATATATATATATATATATATATATATATATATATATATATATATATATACATACATATATTTATGCACCAGTGTGCATAAATTAACCTCATCATTTATGAAGGATAAAGCCGATGTTGAGTTAGAAGGAACCGAGGAATTGTTGGTGTAACCAGAAGAGAAATATGAGGCAAATGCATTGCAAAACTCTTCATCTCCGGTAATGGTGTTTCCCTCAAACTGCATCGAGGAAGGAAGTCGTCCACAGGATTCCTTATCTTAGGAAATTTCCAGAATGATGTGGGATGTCTTTTGATATTGATTTCAATTTTCCTGACGTAGTTGGCGTAGGCGGTTCGGTTCAGCTGCTTATATATTTTTGAGGCGCGAACAAAATTTATTTGATTAGTGCTGTTTTTTAGTCAATGCAGTTTTTTAAGGGCCCGTGATCTTCGACGTTTAGCCAAACGTAGTGCAGAATTGGTCCATGGTGGATGAGCACGAACATTAAACCGTGAGATGAATTGTTCATACAGTTCATTCATTTGAGAAGAAAATTCAGCCACACTGTCGTTGATGTCGTCATAATCAGCGATAGAGTCCCAGTTGATTTGGTTAAGTGCAGAAACGAGATCAGTGAAATAAGTTCGTCTAAAATTGAAATCTGCTTGACGTGGGGGTTGAAATGACGGTACACTGTATTGCGGGAGCGTGAAGTATGTAAGTAAAGCTGGATGATGTCCATCAGGTTCAACAATACTTTCGATGCATAATTCGATTGGCCTCATGTAATCAGTAATTTTGTCGTTCGCAAACACTAGATCTAACATGTTGTTATTGTGGTTTAGAACAGTGTTAAGTTGGCGAAGACCTTCAAAGCTTAGTTCATCGAGTAGAGCTTGACTGGTAGGGGATAGTCGGGTAAGCATAAGATTCAGTGTCGGAAATTTGCCGTTGATATCCCACTTAAGATTAGGTTGATTGAAGTCCCCGAACAGAATAAAAAAGTCATTCTTATATTTCTCTCTCGTTAAGTGCAATGAATTACAGAATGCATTTATGGTGTCCATGTTGGCTGATTGATCAGGATCATATAGTTATGGGGGTAATCAATCCAAGTGGATCATATAGTTGTGCTATGGTTGATAGAACCTTTCGTTTGGTGTAAGGGCTCTTGATTATATTAATGTTTATGTTGATACGAAATTTGTCCGATGTAGGCTCCCAACATATGCCCAAGGTTTTGATACTTTCATCTGGGTCAAAATTGACAGAAGAATGTGTGGCAAAAGTTCAGGTGGTAGGTCAGCTAATACTGCTGGAGCATTGAAACACCATTTGCGAAGGAGAAAGCCACCCTTTTGTAGCAACGCATTCAGCTGATTGCGTAGTTCAATTGTTTCTGGGATGTTTCATTTCATTTCATTTCATTTATTTAATACAATATCCGCCATCAAGGCTAAATATAATAGACTTAAAACTAATTTAATACTTACAAATAAACAAAATAATTCATGAAAAACTAAGCCTAACTAACCTAGTCTTGACCTAGCAAAAAAGAAAAGAAAAAAAACAAGAGTAGAGCGTAGAGACTATCATAAACTTAACAAAAACAAAAAAAAAGAGAGTAATAGAAAACTAAGGAGATTAATTAAAGGGAATTAGAAGAAAAAATACGGTTACGGAAAGAGTTAAGAGAGGAGTCGAAATCAAAGATATAGTAAAAGTGGTTAAACAACCTGAAACAGGACAGAAGAGGGTCATTGAAAGTATAAAGAGTATGACGTGTTTCAATTGACAGAGGATCACGTGGACGAAGAGAACGAGAGGGAACATACAGCGAGATGGACGAGAGTAAATCAGGAGCATCAGTAGCAGAAAGTAATAAGCCACCAATAAAACAAGCCTGAAACACTTGGCGGCGGAAGCTTAAGGAGTGAAGATTGAATAACTGCAATCGCGTTTCATAGGGAGGTAGTGAGGCAGCACCGAACAAACGACGAAAGGCAATCCTGGTAAAGAGGCGCTGAATGCTTTCAATTCTCGAACAGCCATCAATAGTGGGAGGATTCCAGATGATATTTGCATAATCAAGAATAGGCCTTACCAAAGCACAATAAAGGATTCTTAGGATGCTTTGAACTCTAAAAATAGAGGTAAAACGTAAGATAAACCCAAGGGTACGATTTGCTTTTAGTAGCACCTCATCAAGCTGCAGCTTAAAGTTAAGACGACAGTCAAGTATAATACCAAGGTCACGGATGGACATAACACGAGAGAGGGAAGCGCTAGAGAGAGTATAGTTAAATAAAATAGGAGAAAGAGAGTGAGAGAAAGAAATAACAGAACATTTTTCGGGACACAGGCGAAGTAAATTGGATGAACACCAATGAGCAAAAGCATTGAGGTAATGCTGAAGTCTCAGAAAATCAGAAGATGAAGACACATGTAAAAAGATTTTGATATCATCCGCATAAAGGAGATGACCATCAGGAGGTAAAACATTACAAACATCATTGATGAACAAAGAAAACAGAAGTGGACTTAGCACACAACCCTGAGGGACACCTGACGTACAAAAAAACTCCTCAGATACAGGGTTTTCCATTCCAATTAACAACTGTCCACAGTCAACTAGCAATCCTCGATTTGAAAAACACGATTGTCTACCACTTACAAACAAGTCAAGCCGTTTTTGGTACACTGTCCATTTCAATTTCACAATTGTCGTCTTCGAAAACACACGTCAGATGCGGCACGGTTTGTTTTGGTTTTGGCTGGAACGTGTATCACTTGTAGTTGGGCTGCTGGGCAACATGGACATGTTAGGCATTTTATGTATACTTTAATCTTTCAATACAATGCAGGAATTTTGACATTTATCGGTGCTTTTACTGGTAGCTAATGAAAAAAAATTACAACGTCCCAAAATAACCTAAAAACTGTAACGATGCAAGAATAACTAAAACCAAATGATAAAACGGCTTAACATGTCCAAATTGCTCAGCTTTCCCATAATCTGATATTCAATCAAGACCTGTTTACAACATGGTTCAATTCTTACAGACAAGTGATACACGTTCCAGCCAAAACCAAAACAAACCGTGCCGCATCTGACGTGTGTTTTCGAAGACGACAATTGTGAAATTGAAATGGACAGTGTACCAAAAACGGCTTGATTTGTTTGTAAGTGGTAGACAATCGTGTTTTTCAAATCGAGGATTGCTAGTTGACTGTGGACAGTTGTTAATTGGAATGGAAAACCCTGTAAGTAAGACCCGGTTTTAACCCTGCATGATCGATTACTTAAATATGAGGACAGCCAGCTAATAATGCCATCACCAAAACCAAGTTTAGACAATTTAGCTAATAATAAAGAGTGAGGTAAACTATCAAAAGCAGCATGAAAGTCGGTGTATATTGCATCAAGTTGGGTACCGGCCTCAAAAGATCTAAAAATATTGGAAATAAAAGACATGAGATTAGTTGAAGTAGACCTACCAGGCATAAACCCATGCTGTTTAGGGCTAATAGCTGAACTACAACTATGAAGTATGGTTGGAAGGATACATAGCTCAAAAGTTTTGGCTGTGGCGCAAGTTTGGGTTATCCCACGATAATTAGAAACAATGCTACGGCATCCCTTTTTGTGTACCGGAAAAAGCCAACAGGATTTCCAAAGAGCAGGAAAAACCCCAAGAGAAAGTGAAAGGTTGAAAATTTTAGCAAGGTGTGGAGCAAGCACGTCCTTACAGTTTATTAAAACAGAGGCAGGAATGCCATCTGGACCAGGAGTAAAAGAACGTTTCAACCCAAATAACACCTGTACAACTGTTTCAGAGCTAACCGAAATATCGGAGAGATTAATTAAGTTCTCTGGCGTGTAGAGTAGCCCACCCTCAATAAGGTTAGGGTCACTAACCGGTGGCTCAAACATTTGGGAAAAATGTGCAGAGAATAGCTCACAGATCTCAACAGGCGTAGAGGCAGTTCGAGAATCAAGTACCATTTCATTAGGTAACGTATTGCACCCTCTTCGAATCCTAACAAATTGCCAGAAGGATGCTGGATCAGAACGGAAACGCGATTGCAGTTTACTCGAATAGGCCTCAAAACGAGCCCTGTTGTATAGTCGATGCGCAGAGGCAGCGTACTTAAATAAACGAAAGTTGAAAGCAGATCGGTTCAGACGATACCTCCTAAGATATTTCATTCTATCCTTTTTCAGTTTGAGGGAAACACCATTACCGGAGATGAAGAGTTTTGCAATGCATTTGCCTCATATTTCTCTTCTGGTTACACCAACAATTCCTCGGTTCCTTCTAACTCAACATCGGCTTTATCCTTCATAAATGATGAGGTTAATTTATGCACACTGGTGCATAAATATATATATGTATTAGCCGGTCTCGTAGTACGGTCGTCAACTCGTACGACTTAACAACATGCCCGTCATGGGTTCAATCCCCAAATAGACCGCGCCGCCATACGTAGGACTGACTATCCTGCTATCGGGGGAAATCTATTAGTCACTGAAAGCCAAGCCCACAAGTGGGTACAGGCAGGCCTTGACCGACATCGGTTGTTGAGCCAAAGAAGAAGGATATATATATATATATATATATGTATATATATATATATATATATATATATATATATATATATATATATATATATATATATATATATATATATATATATATATATATATATATATATATATATATATATATCGATATATATCTATATATATATATATATATATATATATATATATATATATATATATATATATATATATATATATATATATATATATATATATATATTTATATATATATATTTTATATATAATATATTTTATATATAATATATTTTATATATAAAAATGAAGTTTTCTCCTGCTTTGGTGTGGATTATTGTGGGCTACTTTATTTGCGTCCATCTCATCGCAAGGCTGCATCTCCAAAAGCATATGTATGCGTATTTGTTTGTATAAGCACCAAGGCTGTACATTTAGAACTCGCAGGTGACTTGAGTACCACCACCTTTCTGATGGCCTTGGATCGATTCGTATCACGACGAGGAAAACCAAAAAACATATACTCAGATAATGGTACCAATTTTATTGGTGCAAAGAATGCATTGCATGAAATTTATCGATTCCTTCATAAAGATACTAATAAAATAACTAATCATTTGTCTAACGAAAACATTCAGTGGCATCTAATACCACCACGCGCTCCTAATTTCGGCGGACCTTGGGAAACCGCAGTTAAGGTAGCAAAAGCTCATATAGTTCGGGGGCGTCCATAAATTACGTAACGCTCAAAGGGGGGGGGAGGGGGTTCCCTGTAGCGTTACGGTTTGTTACATAGGGGAGAGGGGGGGTTCACATTCTGTTACGTAACGTATTACAATCCTATCACTGGCCACTGACAAATGATCGCCCACCTGGGTAAGTTTTGCACTTTTATTTCTTTATATCTTTTGATAGGGAATACGAACTTGACATTTATAAAATACCAAAACAGAGGTTTGACAGAAAATTGCCATGAAAAAATCCACCGTGTAAAACACAGGTTTAAGAGCCGTGTGTCTCAAGTCTCAAGACTGTAGTTTTCAATCTTACCGTCAACAAAATTCAAACAGTTACATGTCATTCTAGGCTAAACGCATCGACCTGTATATTATTGTTGGTAAACAACAGTCGTGCGGTGCTGTCAATCAGGATTAGTTGGATAATTCGGCTGCCTCGATCAGCCAGACCACCCGGATGATCGAGAAAGGGAATTCGTAACGTTACGAGACAGGGAAGGATTAAGCGGTAGTAGCGAAGAAACAGGCAAATAAAGCGCAGCAAATTTTTAACCCTCCCTTCAAAAAGGTGTTCAAAGATCTGTTTTTTGTTTAGCAGTTTCGCTACTCTTGTTACATCCGTAACAAATTAAAAAATTGGTGCAAGTTAGAGTGTGAGAAGTGCCATGGAGGGTGAATATACTCCGGAAAGCTGTGGTGACCAGCAGGCGCATCGAGCCGATAGCGACCTATTGGTAGGATCGACACCGAGACGTGGAGGAGTCCACAAAAGTGAGACGCCGACGATCCTGAGCCCAGCAGCGGGGCCATCGAAGAGTAGAAGAGAGGATCCCCTGCAGGATGACCAGCGTGTGGAATCGTTGGCGTACTCGACACTGCGACAGAACGGCGGTAGGAGTGCGAGTCCACCGGGGGAGCCGAAGGATGCCTATCTAGCTTCGTGGTACGAGCTAGAGATGGAGAAACTTCAGTTAGAAAGAAAAGAACTGGAGGTGCTGAAACGCGAACTCGCGCTACGCGAAATGTCGTTTCGGCAACGGGAATCGGAACGGAAGAAAGTGGACGAAGAATGCGAAGCCCCCGTCTTCCGAACACAAAATGGGGACGCAGCTGGAGGTCATCGACACGACAACGTTGGTCGCGCGATGGCGCCTGCACCACCATTTGTCGAACAGCACACAACCATTCCGACCCCTACTATGTACTGCGAATACGCCGAGTGGAGAAATGCGGTCGACCGATCGTACCAATTGGGTCATCCGTCAAGGATTGCTCAAACCCGGTACGGTGATGCTACGAGTGCAGGGCCTAAAGCTGGTACATCGCAGTTCACCACGAGAAGGGGGTTCGACGTGACAGCGTTGAACGACAGTCAGCGAGCAGCACGGGAGGCGACAAGCCGCGACCTACCCAGATTCAGCGGGGCAGCGAAAGAGTGGCCGCTGTTCATCTCATCGTATGAATCCTCGACTGAGTTGTGTGGCTTCAGCGAGCAGGAGAATCTCCTGCGACTACAAAAGGCGTTGTGTGGCGAAGCATTAGAGGCCGTAGACCATTACCTGGTCTTACCAACGGGCCTCGGTTTGACCATGAAGACGCTTCGGAAGCAGTTCGGTCGTCCGGAGCTGATCGTGGAGGACCTGATCGAGAAGGTGCGACGAATGCCGCAGCCACAGCAGGAACGGGTGGATACGGTGCAGCGGTTTGGGTTGGCAGTGAGGAAATTGTGTGCTACAATAGAGCTGTCAGAGCTACATGGATACATGTACAACGTAGCGCTACTAAACGAAGTGGTGAGTAGACTGCCTCCTAGTATGTTTACTAATTGGGCCGTTTTTAAACACACCAGAGACAAAGTCAACCTAACTGACTTCGGAAACTGGATAGGAGAGTTGGCCGATGACATAGCCGGCGCAAGGGTTCACTCCTTCGGCAATGGCGAGACGGAGAGAAAGGTTGATGAACGCAGACAGCCTAAAGGGGAACCCTTCACCCACGCCCATCCATGGACAAGCCATGGACGCAACAATTCGTCAGTTGGGCGCAACGTTACGGGTCAGACTTGTGCAGTTTGTAGAACTGGGTGTAATAGTCTGGAGAGTTGCAGACGTTTCAGGCACCTGAACGTGCATGAACGATGGAACATCATCAGAACGGAGAATTTGTGCCGCAAATGCCTGCGTCAGCACAGCAACGCATGCCACGTAAAGGAGCCTTTTGGCATCAACGCACAGTGGGTAACGGCCATACAAACGCCGGGATGAAAATCAATTCCTCGTGCTATTGCAGTTTTTCTTCATTCAATACCATTGCACTTACTATACAGGGCAGTCCTATACTAAAATCGTCAAGACAGAAAAAAAACCTTAATAATTATCGCTCACAACATTACATTATTGTGTAGTACTTAACAGCATCAGCAACTATTGTTAAGAATTTAAACAAAGGCGGAGTACGTTCCTTACTAAAAACATTTTTTTAAAGTATTACGCGCTAAAAAGCCGAGATTTTCATGGTTAGTTTTGAAAAGAGCTGATTCCTATCTTACGACCTTTTTTAAACTGTTTTTCTCTTTACAGCTTTGTTTATTATGCCCGTTTGTTTCAAATGCCCGTTTATGACAGGTAGTTCGATACTCGTGGCTCATACAACAACACGTCAAAATCGGTCGTGCTATTTTCAAGAAAAAGTTCAATAACTTTCGGGGTCGCGGATGGTCGCAGCTAATTTCAACGTCAAAACGTAGGAAAAATGTTGATCTTTCCTATGATATACGACTCACGAGTGAAATCGAGTCGAATCATAAAAAAATTTACTCTCCAAAATGAAAATATCCAAAAATTCGGCAGTGATGTTTGGTTTTCAATCATTTATGAACTTTAAAAACAAGTGTTTGCAAAATATTCAGATATAACATCAAAGTATGACAAAAAACCTCTCCAACGACACATTAATTATCAAAATCTAACCATCATATACTAAAATATGATGGTTTATGTTCGGTCGAAAAATAGCTCAAATTTGGGACAAAAACACAAAGTTTACACTTTGATGGCCTACATCTCAGTAAGTTTAAGATAAAAACGTGAAATGTTTTGGTTTCAACTAAGTTTAAGTATCTATTTTAAGAAAATGATTATGGTGCTAACCTGCGATGAAGTTGGTTGCGGGTATATGCACCACGATCTGCTGCACGATCCTGCGAAGCATGAAACAGCACCAACGACAGTTATGCCTAGATGTAATGCGCACGCTACGGAGTCATCTGATGTATTGCTTCGTTACGTTCCGGTGACGTTACAAGGAAAAAATAGTGTGATTCAAACGTTCGCATTCCTTGACGACGGATCGTCCGCGACGTTTGTCGAGGACGATCTCGTTCACGAGCTTGGACTGGAAGGGCAATATCGACCCTTGTGTCTTAAATGGACGGGCGGTACTCGACGAGAAGAGCCAGACTCTATGCAGGTGTCGCTGCAGGTATCTGCCTTAGGCGGGAAAACGTTTCAGATCAGTAAAGCACATACAGTCGCGAGCCTTGCGCTTCCTGCGCAATCCTTGTGCGTTACGGATTTGCTAAGCAGATACGATCATCTTCGAGGTCTGCCGCTTATTTCGTACGATCACGTACGACCAAGGCTACTGATCGGTATATAGGGGGGGGGGGGGGGGGGGGGTGTTCGATCATGCGTTACGTAATTTTGGAAAGGGGGGTCTCCTCCAACGTTACGTTTTGTTACGATAGGGGGGGAGGGGGTCGAAAAATCCCAATTTCAGCGTTACGTAATTTATGGACGGCCCCTTCGGCAGCTTGGCACAGCTCAACTTTCATACGAATCCATGTGTACTCTATTAACAAAAATTGAAGGATGTATGAATTCAAGACCACTATTACCACTCTCACAAGATCCAAATGATTTATCACCTTTAACACCAGCACTCTTTTTATTACTCAGAGATCCCCAGGCATTGCCAGAAGCCGATTTACAGCATATACCAACTAACCGACTATCCCACTGTCAATTGATATATAAGTTATCTCAAAACTTTTGGCTTAGATGGACCATGGAGTATTTAACATCATTGCATAATCAACGTAACATCAGCCGTAAACAACATAAACTTTCCATAGGCGGCTTGGTAATCATGAAAGACGATCAACTACCTCCATTGAAGTGGCCTTTGGCACGCGTTGTATCATTGCATTTAGGACCTGATGCTGTGGCACGAGTAGCTACCTGTAGCATATTACTTTAGGTATACACCTTTGGCGTTTACATTGACCTTATGCAATTGTTAATTGGGTTGTCGAAACCCGAGACACACACACAGACGAGACGCGCGAAGACACGACTGACAGGATTATTCATGGACGACTACCGACAGGAGCGGCCACGCTACTACTATCTGGCGTCGAGGATTTTGGAATTTAACGCGGAATACAAGAAAAAAAGGTGAGGAATATATAATTTTCTCCTAAGTTATAATTATTGAATAAAGTTAATAGTTTTATACGTGAAAAAGTGTATAATGAAGCTGTAATCGTAATGGACAAGTTTGGAACAATAAGCGGAAAAAAGTGTGGTTATATGAAGCGTCGCTTTCACTAACACACAAAATGTCTTCGAACCCATCGTGGAAAGGTTAGAATAATATGGATTATTCTATTGTGAAAAGTTAAAATGAGCAGCATCATTAGGTAAAGCGTCATTTTACCAACATGAAGTGGCAAAAACTAATAATTTTCCAGGAAATGTGCGAGAATTGAATTCTCCAGGGTTGCTCAAAGGTGGTTAGCGGATATCAATGGATTTCTCCAGAAGTAGTGCGAGAATTGTTTCAGAATTCTCCATGTTATTTACACATATATACATATATACATATGTATATATATATATATATATATATATATATATATATATATATATATATATATATATATATATATATATATATATATATATATATATATATATATATATATATATATTCTTACTTACTTATCCGGCGCTACAACCGCTTTGCGGTCTTGGCCTGCCTCAGGAGTGTCCGAAACCGCTCACGGTCTCGCGCCTTCGTCTGCCAGTCCGTTATCCCGGCCTTAATGGCGGACGCCTCCACGCCATCTTGCCACCTCAATTTGGGCCTACCACGCCTCCTCTGTCCTTGTGGACGGCCTAAAAAGACTTTACGGGCTGGGTCGTCCGTACAACATGGCCAGCCCACTGGAGCCTGGCGAGCTTAACACTAGAACCGCCGGACTTTTCAACCTTACTGAAACCGCCACATGGGACAATTTTGTCCCATTCGTTATGTGTGAATATTTAGACATGTTTATAATTTTTTAAGGGTTTTCTTGTGGTTAAATAATTAATAAACTCCATAATTAGGTATAATACATCTTTATAAGACGACGAACCAGTGCTACTAATAAAATTGCGCTAGAGTGTACGGCAGAATGCTTTTATGGACTAGCCGATTGAATATAGCGAAAACATAAGCACGTAGTAAGCAAGAGTAAAAGCACGTATGTAGTTAAATACTTTCGCGCACTTTTATTGTTCTATTCGTATTGACATGCCTTGTCACAAAATGCGTACACGCCAGTGCTGCCAGACTTGCAGAAGCACACCCCTCACTCGTTGACAGCAGGGATGCCAGCCATCACAATCAAATTTGGTTATGGGACAAAAATGTCCCATATGGCGGTTCTAGGATAAAAATGATTTTTTTAAAGAACCATATGGAATACAATTATTTTTATTAGCGCATTCGAAAGATCATTCAAAATAAATGAAAGTCAGAAAATATCAATGGTTTGTCACGACGGCAAGCGGAATAACACCCCTTTTTCGAGTGCGATGGGACAAAAAAGTCCCATCGGCGGTTCTAGTGTTAATACGCTGTACGACAGTGAGGTCGCCGTACATCTCGTATAGTTCGTCATTATATCGGCTCCTCCATTGTCCTTCCACACATACGGGGCCAAGTATCTTTCTGAGCATCTTCCTCTCGAACGCGGCTAAGAGGGCTTCGTCAGATTTGGACAGTGTCCATGTCTCAGAGGCGTATGTGAGTACTGGTACTATATAGGTACTATATAGTCCCAGCTTCGTTCGTCGCGACAGGTTCTTTGAGGTGAATTGCTTTTTCAGGCTGTAGAATGACCGGTTGGCAGCCAGCATCCTTGCGCGCAACTCAGCTTCCATGCTATTGTCGTTGCTGACCTTTGACCCAAGATAGGTGAATTGTGGGACGACTTCAAAACTGCGTTCACCTATCTGCACGTCACGCCTACGTAGATTCTGATTATTTGTTGGTAGGCCCGCTGATGTTGCCACCATCAGTTTGGTCTTTGCCTCGTTTATCTGCAATCCGAGGTTCTCTGCCGCCTGCTCGATCCCTTGGTAGGCTTCTGCTACATAGGAGAGCCACAGAACAATGATGTCTATATCATCAGCGTATGCCAGGATCTGGGTTGACTTATAGAAGATGGTTCCCGTAGTCTCCACCCTCGAGTCGCGGATGGCCCTCTCTAGCGCCAAGTTGAATAGGAGACAGGCAAGCCCGTCCCCCTGGCGCAGACCCTTGGTGGTAGCAAAAGGTCCTGAGAGTTTTCCATCCACCCTCACCTGGCATGTGACGTTGGTCATAGTCATTCTAACTAGCCTTATCAGTTTGGCCGGGATTCCAAAAGAGCTCATAGCGTCGTACAGTTTTACCCTGGCTATGCTATCGTATGCGGCTTTGAAGTCTATGAAGAGATGGTATGTGTCGTTTCTGTATTCAGCCATCTTCTCCAAGATCTGCCGCATGGTGAAGATCTGATCAGTGGTTGATTTTCCGTTTCGGAATCCTCTTTGATAGTTTCCTACTATCTCTTCGACGTGCGGGACAAGGCGATCCTGAAGGATCAGGGAGAATATTTTATAGGCGGTATTCAACACCGTAAAACCCCTGTAGTTGTTGCAGTCCAACCTGTCTCCCTTCTTGTATACGGGGTAGATGATGCCGAGATTCCAATCACAAGGCATCGATTCGCTATCCCACACCTCAGTAACAATTTGATGAATCTCGTTTTCTAGTCGTGCACCTCCATTATTGACCAGTTCAGCTGCAATTCCGTCTTTTCCGGGTGCCTTGTTATTTTTCAGCCGACGGATAGCCTTTCGTGTTTCTTCTATGCTAGGTGGCAGTAGCATGACATTATTTGCTAGTGGCGCTTCTAGCTGTGCGTTTAACTGGTCGTTGAGTAATTCATCAAAGTACTGAGCCCACCGCGAGAGGACCTCTGGCTGGTTACTAACCAGATCTCCATCCTTGTTGCGACAGCAGGTTACCTTAGGTACAACGTTGTTTCGGTGACCTGCTATCGCTTGGTAAAACTTTCGTGTTGGTCCGTACGCTCTGGTTTGCTCGAGTTCCCGCATGTTTTGCTCTTCCAAAGCATGCTTCTTGGAGCGGTGAACTCGTTTCTCTTCGCGTCTGAGCCGTGAATATTCCTCTGCGCATGCCCGCGTTCTATGCCGTTGCTGCATTGCTCGGTATGTAGTATTCTTACGTTCGGTCACTTGTCTGCATTCATCGTCGAACCAGCCAGATTTGGTGTTGCCACGACGTGGTGGGAGTATATTTCTTGCACAGTTTATTATTTTTGTTTTTAGAGCGTTCCACCTCTCGCTCGTAGTTTCATATCTGTTTTCTGGTAGTAAAGACTCGTCTAAAGCGGCTTTGAATTCCTGTTGGACAGTAATGTCCCTTAGAGAGTCCGTGTTGAGCCGAGGCTGCGTGTTTTCTCCGCCCCCATTGGCGCGGGGGCGGGCGATTCTACAACGTATCACTAAGCCAACCAAGTAGTGATCGGAATCGATATTGGCTCCTCGATAAGTTCTGACGTTTAACAGGCTCCACTGTCGTCGGCGGCTTATTAACACGTGGTCGATCTGGTTGAAGGATTCGCCATCCGGGTGCGCCCACGTCATTTTGTGAATGTCCCTCCGCGCAAATTTGGTACTTCCTACAACCAGATTGTTCGCTGCGGCGAACTGGACCAATCTACTACCATTATCGTTACTGTGCTCATGCAGACTGTGACAGCCAGTGTATTGGCGGTACATTGGCTCCCTACCGACTTTTGCGTTGAAGGATGATTTTGAGATCATGCCTGGGGCACGCATCTATAGTTCTAGCGAGGCGGCCGTAAAAATGGTCCTTCTCCTCTTCCTCTTTATCTTCGGTAGGGGCGTGAACGTTTATGAGGCTTATATTAAAAAATTTGCCTCGCATGCGCAGGGTGCATAGCCTATCGTTTATAGCCTTGAAATCTATGATTACGGATTTCAGCCGGGGACCTACGGCGAAACCCGTTCCGAGCACGTGGTGGCGGTCGTGGCAGCTGTAGTAAATGTCGTAGCATTGCTTACCACGCCTGTTGTGCACACCGTTCCCTAGCCACCGAATCTCTTGTAGAGCTACGAGGTCCATGCTCAGTGTGGCTAGGGCGTCATCAAGTTGTTTCAAGGCTCCGGCTTTGCTAAGAGTGCGTACGTTCCATGAACCCATTTTTATCGTTGTCCGGGGGCATTGCGTTGGGTCGGTATCGTTAAGTCCGTTTCGTATCCTTCTGGTGCTTTCTGTAGTCAGTTGTTACGTGAGACTGGGTGACTGGCCCTGCGCCCACGTGGCCGTTTTATTTAGCGTCGGGTTGCCCCCCCGACGTTCAGGCACCCAGTTTCCCGGGATACCCACCCCCCTCCTGGTTCGCCATATGCCACCATCCGCCCAAGGGGTTGGATCTAGCCCGTGTACCCAAGCTAGGATATATGGAGGCACATGTTACCACTCTGCACGACGAGGACGTGTCGGAATAGGAGTTGGATGGGAGAGCCTATGTTATCCCTCGGAGGGCTTCGGATCCCATCCCATTACAGAGCATATATATATATATATATATATATATATATATATATATATATATATATATATATATATATATATATATATATATATATATATATATATATATATATATATATATATATATATATATATATATATATATATATATATATATATCTATATATATATATATATATATATATATATATATATAATGCCGATATTAGAAAAAATTTTGCCGATTATGAAAAGAAATGCTACTCGTTCAAATGTCCGTTTGCTACTGCATATTCAATTACCATGAGTTCGTTACATTATTCATTTCTGAGTTCATTCTGTTATCCTTATTTATGCCTCTGAGTTCATTTCCTATTTTATCTCTAAATGCAGGTCGAATTTGGAATTCGAACTAATAATTTCCAAATTACAATCTCCAACATTCCGGTCACCAAAGAAAGTATTTCTTTAAAACATTCAGTAAATACAATGGTAAAAAATAAGAAAATGAAGAAGTATCTCTATCCAACTTCGCCTCAGATATAGCAAATGTGGTGTTGTGTTATACAAGTTGCAAGTGTCGATCTGTCACTTCGTGTATAGTGTCGTGTGTATGTGCGGTGTGGTTGTTTACATTACGCATGTGCTTCGCGCTGATCGCCTCCTAACTTTGGTGTTCGAGGTTAATTGTCTTCACCTATGTTTGGATTTGGAAGGATTGCCAATCTAGCTGCTGCGCGTACTCCTTTACTCCTTTCCTGCAGCTGTACGAAGTGTTACAACTCTAACCACGCCGTCCTTTCCTGGGTGCAATCGTGTTATTCTACCTATTGGCCACAAGGTAGGTGGTATATTGTCTTCCTTTATGATTACCAATTGCCCTTCTTATAGCGATACTGGTGGAACTATTAAACGTTTGGCCCGGGCCTGAAGCTGCTGTAAATATTCCGGATACCAACGCGACCATATATGCTGCATATGCCTTTGCACCAAATCTATTGGCTGATACCTGACTCCTATCAACTTGTGGCAACGCCAGCATGTTCGACCCTATCAAAAAATGACCCGTAGTGAGCGGTTGCGTGTCCGATGGCACACTAGAAAGCGGAATCAGGGGTCTTGAATTTAAGCACTGTTCGACCTGCGCTAGCAATGTTTCCATTCCCTCCTGAGTGAGGCTCGTAGTTCCTATCGTGCGTATTAGGTGCTGTTTAGCGGATCGTACAGCAGCCTCCCACAGCCTTCCGAAGTGTGGCGCCCCAGGTGGAATAAACTTTCACTGAATTTCTTCATTGGCACACCAGTTGAAGATTTCGAGGCGTTCGCTATTGCACTTGAACATCTCGTAGAGGCAATGAACTTCGTGTGCAGCTCCCTTAAACGTAGTGGCATTATCCGAGTTTTCGCGAGTTTCCGAGATTTTGCGAAGTTTCGCGATTTTGCCTCTGCGAGCCACGAAGCGCCTTAGCGCTGCCAAAAAAAGCTGCCGTAGTGAGATCATTCACCAACTCAATGTAGACCGCTCGTGTTGCAAAGCACACGAAAATGGCGATGTATACCTTCGTAGGACTTCTATTGCAAACAGGCGATTTCAGCAATACCGGACCGCAATAGTCCACACCACTCACAGCAAACGATCTCGTGGGTGTAACCCTTGATGTCGGAAGATCTGCAAAGGATTGTTGCACCAGTGTGAGTTTGGCCTTGAAACACTTGTGACACCGGTGGAAAACCAACTTCGTCAATTTTCGGCCACCGATTATCCAGAAGCTTTCACGAAGTATGGATAACAAGTGTTCCGGACCGGTGTGCATATACTTCTGCTGATACGCGACTGCTAACAATGCTGCGAGCGGATGTTTTGCAGAAAGAAGTATAGGATGCTTCGCGTATTCCGCTATTTGAGCGTTGCGAAGCCGGCCACCAACACGCAGGATTCCCGCCTCATCAATAAAGGGGGACAACTATTTCAGCTTCGAATTGCGTGGTACATCCTTGCCGTTTTTAACCGCGGGTAAATCGTCCGCAAATGAATCTTGCTGAGCTAACCGACACAACTGAAGCTCAGCTTGGATGAGTTCGTCTCGAGATGGAGGTGCAATCAATATAAACAGGTCCTAAATCGAAGCGTGACCCTTGGCTGTCGGTGACGTGATTGCGGGTTGCGGTGTCCTCATGCATTGCACAAAACGTAAACAATATGCCATGGTTCGACGAAGTTTGAGGTAGGTTGAAAACCGTGCAAATAGCTTATTGTTGAAATCGTCCTCCATCGACATTGCAGCTATTCGTGATTGTGTAACACGTTCTTCTTCTATTGATGGTTATTCTTCTTCAATTGCAGTTTCTTCAATTGCAGGTTCTCTTATAGGCCATTCTTCCTGTTTGCTGCTCAACCAATGTGGCCCATGCCACCATCGTTCACAGGATTGCAATTTGTCTGGTAATAGACCTCGCGATGCATCGTCTGCTGGGTTGTTTACACCAGGAACATGCCTCCAGCACTTGATCCGGGTTTCTCCTTGAATTTGTGCCACCCTGTTGCCAACGAAAGGCTTCCACCTCCGTGGTGCTGAATTGAGCCAATGTAGCACGGTCATGGAATCAGTCCAAGCGAAAGCATCGTATTCGCCGTTGAGGGACTGACTGACCTTCCGGAACAGTTGCGTTGCCAACCGCGCTGCACAAAGCTCGAGTCTCGCTATAGAATGTGTGTTCGACAACGATACTACTTTAGACTTAGCTGCCAACAGCTGCACCGATGTTGTTGAATCGTTTTCTGCCCTGACGTAACAGCAAGCACCATATGCCACCTGAGAAGCATCCGCGAATATGTGTAGCGCGAAAAGTGTAACGCGGAATGTGCACTTCTCGAAGTGAATGCAGCTTGGAATGAAATGCCGTCCATTCCTTTTGATGATGGTAGCTCACGATCCCAATCCCACGGCTTCCCGTTTTCCTGCAACTTCCACAGCTGTTTCATAAAGAGCTTAGCGATGATAATGGGACTAAGCAAGCCAAGCGGGTCAAAGATTTTGGCGATGTAGGACAAAGCTAGCCTCATTGTCAACATCGTTGCAGCAGTTGGTAGATCGATCCGATATCGCAGCATATCAACTGCTGGCTCCCAAACCAGACCAAGCGTCGATACAAACTAGGGATCTTGCCATTCGTGAGTAGGAAGGATGGTCAGGACTTCTGAAGGAATGCCGATTAGTGCTTCGGGTACGTTCGACACCCACTTCTTCAACACGAATCCAGCCTGCTTGAGTATCTCGGAAATCTGCCTTTGCATTTCAATTGCATCTGCCAACTCGTCTCTTCCCGTTAGCAGGTCATCCACATAAAAATCGTGCAATACAGGATCCACTGCTCGGGGGTATTGCATCTTGTGATCGAGAGCGATCTGCTTTAGCGTTCTTGTTGCTAGGAAGGGTGCACAAGACGTGCCATATGTAACCGTTTGTAGTTAGAACGTCTGAATCTGCTCTGAGGTGTTTCCTCTATACCGAATGCGCAGGTATTCAGTGTCGCGAGAATCGTGGAGAATTTGGCGTTACATTTTTTCAACGTCTGCTGACAGGGCGACTGCGTGAGACCGGAAACTAACGATGATGGTGAACAGATCGTCTTGAATCACCGGCCCAACCAGGAGTTTGTCGTTCAAGGAGTAATCAGAAGATGTCTTGCACGACGCGTCAACTTTGGACTACTCTGACTTTGGTGGTTGTGCTCGATTCCTTACGCACCGCGTGATGAGGGAGATAGTAGTGTTCACACGAATCGTCCACCGGCTCGGAGAGTTGTTTCATGTGCCCTAAGCGCTCATACTCCGACATGAATTTGCTATACCTGCTATACCTATTGCCTCCTTCATTGCAGGGTTAGACTTAAGCCGCCGTTCCACGAGATTCTCCTAAAATAGACATTCGAATTAGGATTTTGTGGTAAACGTACGACATATCTGCCAGATGGGTCTCTGGTTGTAGTAGCGATGAAATGACGTTCACACATGTCTTCCTCCAGAGATAGAGCGGGCTCGTCGAAGATGGTCTCGCTCTCTCAGAACTGCGTCAATATGGCTTGCAACGGAATGTCGCTCGTTGCCATATTACATACCCGATGTTGTTGAGACGAATGCGATGTGTTTCCTGCTACCGCCCATCCAAACTGCGTTTCTACCAATCAAGGCAGACCCGAACCGAGAGATTGCTTACGTCCGGTGTGCAACTCTCAGAACGTATCGTCACCGATGACCACATCGACCTTGCCTGGGATGTGATACGTGGAGTCTGCTAGAGTTACATCCGGGATGTTTCACGTAGGCACGTTGATTGGTGAGGTGGGAATGTCCGCCGAGGGTGTATCCAGGATCAGAAACTCCAATGGGGTGGTGAATTGAAGGTTCCTTGAACAAACGATCGCCGTGGTCGAACCCTTTATCTGCTGCCTTGATGTTCCGATGCCAGACACTGATACATTAACCCTCGCTCGAGGTGTTATGAGCTTCCGAGCCAACGTATCCGAAATGAAGTTGGACATAGAACACGAATCCAGAAGCGCCCGTGCCTCATGCTTTTCTCCATAATCGTCTACGATGAAAACAATAGCCGTCTCGAGAAACACCAAATCATCATCTGATTGAGCTGACAAAGCGACTGTAGGTTGTTGTGGTGGTTGACGAACGGCAAGAATACTCGGATTTGCACGATCTCACTTGATGGGAACAACTGAGACAATTCCAGCACAAAACCTTTGACCGTGCAATTTCCCGTCGCTCCTGAGTATTTTTGGCTAAAAATACGCGGCAATTTCGAACCACACTGCAATTTCGAAAAGGGTCTGCACACTGCAATGGACAGCTCACTTGTTGAATGGTCGATGAAACGGGAGTATTCCTTTGCACAGAAGCAGCGTTGGTTACCGACCGCCGTGGTGCGGAGGGCCGATGTGCCCCGGCCACCTTGATCGGAGCCACAATCCGATCGCACGAGATACTGGCTCGATTTTAGGATTCGAATTCGGTCTTGTAGGAATTCTATCAACTCGCTGTACTTATCTTTCTTCTTATGCACAGAATGTCTTTCCCACGCCACAATGGTCTCATTGTCCAGCTTCATTAGCAACATGTTGGACAAAGGCGTGTCCCATGAGTCGACATGTTCATGTAGCTTCTGAAACCCATTCACATATCGCACGAAGTCATCTACCAACGTCGTCAAGCCATCGACACTTTCTGTTACAATCGCAGGTAGGAAATGTAACCGTCGCCAGTACTCGCGAATGAGCATCCGTGAGTTTTTGTATCGCTTAAGCAGCGCAGCCCAGGTAACTGAATAGTTTTCCGTGGTCAGAGCAACATGTTCGAAGGGAACCGCAGCGTCACCTTTCAAGGACGAAAGTAGGCACTGCAGTTTTGCAATTTGCGGCAGCTCGGCACTTGCGTCAATCATCGCGACAAAGCGATCGCGGAATGACAACCACTTCGTTGAATCACCGTCGAACGTTGGTAATTCGATTTTGGGAAAACTTGTCACTTGTCACTCATAGCGGCTGGTTGTGCTTTCTCACTCTGCTATTTCCAAGTTGATTTTTACCGCGATTTTCTTGGTGTTCAAGTGCTTGAACTGTTTTAGTTCGGTTAATTTGCACTCGCGCGTTCACGTATCACAAATTTGTGCGGCACCTGTGAATTGTACGGTTCAACAAATAAACATTGTGATCCACCTGCGGTTGTTGTGACCACTCACTGTGCAGTTGAACTTTGCGCTATTTTGCGATGGCGTCCGTGATCTGTAAGAAATGTGTAGGTGCTATTAGCAACGATCCAATTCCGTGCTTCGGTCTGTGTGAACACTATTACCACGATAAGTGCATTGGGCTTTCAACCCCGCTCCTGCGTGATTTTAAGAAGTCACAAAATTTATTCTGGGCTTGCGCGGATTGTGCTCAGCGTTTGCGGGCCGTTGACACTTTACGCTTCTCGCACGGCCTTTCTCGTGACGCTGCCTACCTGTTGGAATCGTTGCAGTCCGATTTCCGCGATACCTCACGTTCTGTGCAGGCGACATCAGCTGGCTTGCGACTTGAACTTTCCTCTTCACTGGATTGTTTTAGAAACGAGATAGCTTTGATGAAACAGGAATCAGCATCATCAATTCGTTCCGTGAAAGATTTCATCGACTCACTTTCTGCTTCTCACTCAATGGAACGCAACTACTCACAGGCTCCACTACTCACAACGCTTGATGAAGTTAACACTTTAAGCGCCGCGTCATATGAAATCGCACGACGGCTTTGTTCACCGCTCAGCTCTGTATCTGACGCTCACCAATTCTCTTGATAACGAATGAGGTAGGAAAGAGAGAACGAGAACGACATGTGCTACGCCGCTTATCGAAATGAAACAAAAGAGTGATAATAGTCGCACGAACAATTGTCGCTCTCATCGCTCTCTTGTCATGCGCTACGTGCTCACTCGCAAACTGTGACGTCAGGCCGGCGGTCAAAGTGTTAAGCATGGCATCAAGGGGCTTGATCTCATGCACCGTGAGTTTCTTACTTCCTTCAACTCACTAATGAACAAGCTCAACTCTCATCTTGCCACGCATACTACTACATCGAGTGCTCACCATTCCGCGATTCCTGCTACGCACTCAACGACCACGAATCCAGTTGCGGCCTCTAAGCTCACCCATCAAGCTGTTGGTGAGAATCCTTCCAAACGTCGATTGATGGATCGCTCTCCCGACTCGTCGCCTACCAATACCGTTACACGCGCTATGCTGTCATTGGGTACAGGGTTGTCCTACAACAATATTACGACCGTTCCTGAACGCCCACCACGTACTTGGGTCTTTATCTCCCGTATTGCTCCTGATACTCCGATTGAAGCGATCCGTGAAATGGCCTGTTCCAACATAGGGACAGACGACATCTTGGTATAGAGCCTTGTACGACGCGACCGGGATCTTTCTACGCTCTCCTACGTATCTTTTAAAATTGGTGTACCGGATTCGCACCGGGCTATTGCTTTGGCTGCTTCAACCTGGCCTCGCGGGATCTCTTTTAAGGAGTTCATCGACCTTAATCCCCGCTCCGTCAATGTTTGGCGACCCACTACTGCAGCATCCCATGCACCTTCTGCGCCTGTTACCCGTGAATCGGATCATCATTCATCGCCACCTTCTATCAACCACACGACACAACTGCGAAACGCTGATTTCACTATTTCGCCCGATCATGGTCCTATGAGCTTGCCTTATACGCAGTACTTTCAGCAAGCGTAAACCGGCTGATCCGGCTGAAGATTTTCATTAACTACCGACTTTACCCGAATTGATGGAAGCTAACCCTGCATCTAATACACACAATCCGTCCGACTCTCTTCCGCCGTTAATAACTTGCAGCGAGAGCACTCCCGGCGCATCTCACTCTCTCATTCCTTCGATCGATCGACTAAACATCTACTATCAAAACGTAAGAGGATTGCGCACAAAACTAGACGAGTTACGCCTCTCTCTATCTGAGCTTGATATGGATGTGTTGGTGTTAACTGAAACATGGCTCGATGGCTCAATTCCGTCCTCTCTTATCTCGGAGGATGCGTATGACATTTATCGCTGCGACCGAAATTCTCTCAACAGTAACCGTTGCCGTGGTGGTGGTGTACTCATTGCCTGCTCTTCCGTGCTGAACACGTCAACTTTATCACTGCCGTTCGACTCGCTGGAGTCTGTTTGGACAATTGTTAAGCTTCAAAACCTTGCAATCTATATCGGCGCCGTTTACATCCCACCCGATTTGCGTTCTTCCGAAGTAGTCCTTGACGTTTTACATGAGAGTGTTAGTTTCGTTGCTGGCAAACTTAAACCAAATGATCTTATGGTGTTACTTGGTGATTTTAATTCACCATCACTCTCCTGGCAACCGTCGGCATCGTGCGTTAATCAGTTCATTCCTACTGGTGTATCTTGTGAAAATGTTTCTCTGCTTGATGGAATGTCGGTAAACGGTTTGCTGCAATTATCCGGCATAAAAAATATACGCGGAAGACAATTAGATCTTCTATTTGCCAATGCTGCCTTCTTGGAGTGCTGCTCCCCCGTCATAGCTTCACCTGTTCCACTCGTTGCGCTAGACAATCATAATCCTGCTCTTGAGACAAGCGTGCTCCTTACGCACTCTCGCCCTGCATCCTCCCAACGAATACCTACGGCTCGTATGTTCAATTTTAGGAAATTGGACTACCAAAAGCTTCATCTTGTATTAGCCGATACTGATTGGTCCTTTATTGATGCTGACTGTGACATAAATCAAGCTGTAGCAGCGTTTACTAATGTAATCACTTCCGCCTTCCCTTCCTGCTGTCCTCTCCTTTAACCCGCTCCTAATCCTAAGTGGTCGAACAGAGCTTTACGTCTATTAAAATCGGACAAAAACCGCGCTCAACGCGCCTACCGTTTAAATAATACTTTACACAATCTTTGTGTATAAAAATATGCGGCTAAGGCTTATCGTCTTCTTAATCGCCATCTGTATCGTCGCTACGTTCGGCGTCTTCAAATGCGCTTCACTATTGATCCTGGGTCATTCTTTCGTTTTGCGAACTCTCGGCGAGGCTCTGCTAGCCTTCCATCCACCCTGTCTCTTGATCTGTCCTCTGCTACGTCCAATCCTGATATATGTAACCTGTTTGCCAAACATTTCTCTAGTGTATTTGTCGATCCTAGTACTTTTAAGGTTCCTTTGGACGTAGGCTTGTCTTACACGCCCTCTGATGTGATATCATGTAATTCAGTCGTTGTAAGTGAAAGCCTAGTAAAATCCGTTTTATCCAAACTTAAAACTTCGTTTTCACCAGGCCCCGATGGCATCCCTGCCTGTGTTTTGAAAAAATGTGGCAATACCCTCGCTGCTATTCTCACTCGTCTGTTTTCTCGCTCGCTTAGTGTAGGGATTTTTCCTAGTCAATGGAAACTAGCTTGGCTTGTTCCCATTTATAAGAAAGGTGACCGCACACTAGCATCAAACTACAGAGGCATTTCTATTATTTGTGCGTGTTCTAAAATCCTCGAGTCAATTGTCCATTTATCTGTAATGCCTTGTGTAAAAAATTATATTTCTACGGAACAACACGGCTTTATGCCCAATCGCTCAGTGTCCACCAACCTAATGTGTTTTTTGTCTTCTCGATATCACTACCTGTCTAGTGGTAAGCAAGTAGACACTATCTATACCGATTTCAAAGCGGCATTTGACAGTATACCTCTATCATTACTTGTTGCTAAGCTTCGAAAACTAGGTTTCGGTGGCTCTATATTGCCGTGGTTCAACTCCTATCTTGAGAATCGTTCATATGCAGTTAAAATCTGTGGCTCTTTCTCTGAATGTTTTCTTAGTTCTTCGGGTGTCCCTCAAGGTAGTGTCCTTAGTCCCTTACTGTTCATTCTCTTCCTCAATGACTGTACTTCGATCCTTCCTCCTAACGGCTTCTTGCTATATGCGGATGACGTTAAAATTTTTCTTCCTGTATCTTCTACAGCTGATTGTCTAGTCCTTCAATCCTGGCTCTGTAAATTCTCTACATGGTGTGCTTCTAACGGTTTAGTCCTGTGTCGTGAAAAATGTTCTGTCTTGTCTTTCTTCCGATCCTCTACAAGTATAACTCATGCTTATAGTGTCTGTGATGCCCCTATTCCCCGTGCGTCCTTGTCTAAGGATCTTGGCGTCTTCTTTGACCCGAGTCTTTCTTTCAAGGAGCACACGGACTATGTCATCAACTAGGCCAACAAAAGTCTTGGTTATATTTGTCGCATGTCCACTGAAATTCGTGATCCTTTTTGTCTTAAGTCCCTTTATTGTTGTTGGGTTCGTTCCGTACTAGAATATGCCTGTGTCATCTGGTCTCCTGTCCAACTATCTCTGCTCCAAAGGATTGAGAGGATCCAGAGACGTTTTACAAGGATCGTATTTCGTAGGTCGCTGGGTCATCACTCTATTCCGCTTCCTTCGTATGACGATAGATGCACTCTATTAGGCCTTGCCAAGTTGGAGCACCGCCTCTCGGTCGCTCAGGCTTCTTTCGTCGTTGGCATATTGCTCAATACGATTGATACTCCTTCACTTCTGTCGCGCTTACATTTGTATGCACCTTGTCGCACCTTACGTTATCGTTTTCGTCTCCAGTTACCTATATGTCGTACACGTTTTGCTCGCAATGAGCCTTTTGTAAGAGCTATGTCGTCTTTTAACAGTACTTCTGATCTGTTCGATTTCAACATATCCTATCCTGTCTACCGATCCCGTCTTCGCTCCTTTTCCGTACCATAAACTCCTTCCAACTCCTTCGTGAATAATTGTATACTATAGTCAGTAAGCACTATTGCTGAAACCCAACGTGGCCGAGCAATTAATAAAATAAAAATAAATCAATAAATAAATAAAACGAATGTTTGATGTGTTTGGCCGTCCAAACGCTAGGGTTGAGTTAGCCAATAAGGAGTCGTTGAGCGAATTGGCTTCCTTCCGCTGGTTTTCTCTAAGGAACGATTTTAGCCGCCTTCAGCGTTCTTCCATATCGATCCTGTCAGTAATACAGGCTTGAATCGCCTCACTGGTGTCGTCATACTCTTCCAGCTTTGCCACCGCGGCAAAAAAGTCCTGTCTGTGTTGCTCCAAACCCTCCATAACTTCCGGGATTTCACCTACATTATCGGGTTTGAAGTTCTGCTTAAAGCGCTCCAGCGCTTTAATGTTTTCCACTGCGACGAGTTTTTTGTGCTGAGCAGATTTTATTTTCTTGTCCATCTTAGCTTCCGTCAGATTTTCACGATAATGCCGATAACGCGAAATGAACGTTCACGAAACTGTAGCAATTTGCGCGGGAAAAATAAACCATGACTTTTTTTTATAAAAATATTTATTACATGTGTTTATTTACTTAACATTATTTACAACAGACAACAGGAAAGGATATCTAAATCAATCACAGGATCATTGTTTCCAACGATGTGGATGATATAGTTTGAAAATATGCGAAGTATTTCACTACAAGTTGCTGCACTTAAACCACTTAACTCAGGAACGTGTAGATCTTCGTAGGATAGTTGCCTGTTGGGACTGATATTTTTACGTCGTCTTTGTAAAACTGCCCTTGCTGGTTTTGATCGGTGACACACCGAGAACTTATGTTTAAGTGTTTCATCCATTGGGCAGTGTGGGCATGTAAGTGATGTAATGCGGTATTGACGAAAAAGATCGGCACAATTTTTTATTTTATTATTCACCAGTAGATATAGGTATGATCTTTGTTCGGAATTTAGCTTTCGATTGCTTATGTTATGCCAGACCCTGCGCCAATTTCTTGTTGGTGTCTCCAAGCATACTTTGGGATTTGGTAGAGACTTTGTTATCTTTTTTGTCAGACTTTTTGTCGTTATTATGGTATCCAATCCATTTGGTATAGCCACCATATGTATTTTTACAGTTTTTAGGCATGGATAGCTGCTTAAGACATTTACTTCATTTACGTTATTAATTTACTCGGAGCTTACGCAAAGGCTGTTTCTGTGCGTTATATAACGGTTACATAGCAGTGCTGGAACTTTTATGGATGGAATGTGAAGGTTTAATCCTCCACGCAATTTTGGAAGAGCAAGTTGTTGTAGGGGAACTCTAGTACATCCACTTCCACTCCAGATTAATAAGCCTATAAGAGACGTTATTTTTGCTATGTCCATTTCTCGAGCACCACACACCGAGGCTGTAAACCAAACCTTGGGCAGTATGAATGTATTAAGCAGCGTGATTTTTGGACATAGATTAAGGTTTCTTCTTTTGTGGTACCACACCATCCACCAGAATTTTTCTATGACAATGTCCCAATTGTTGCTCATTGCTTCACGGATGTTATTGGTGAATAGAATGCCGAGAAGTCGTAGTCGTTCTACCGTACGAAGCCATGGTGTTTCTATTGTGTTATTGGTGGTGATGTGTCCTATGTCTAGTGCTGTTGTTTTTTCTATACTTAGCATCGCACCAGAATAGTACCCGAATGTTTCTATTGTTTGTCGCACTAACTCGATTTTGGGAAGGGAAGTGGAAATCACCGATATATCGTCAGCATAAGCATTGATCAGGTCATTCTGATTGATACAAAGGCCTTCGAGTGTGGTGAGGAGCGGGTGAAGATACAAAACAAACAACATCCTTGACAAGGGATCACCATGCCTTACGGATCGTTGGATAGGAAACGAAGGGGAGAGGTGTCCATTTACTAGTAACTGTGACGAGGATTGATGACTGTGAGGAAAGCGTTAAAAGTTCTGTAACGAACGTCAAAACACGAATGTCGTGTTAACGGTAATTTTGAAAATGATCCAACCTTGCAACGATCCAACCTTGCCGTGAATATGAACTACAGAGAATTGACAGAAGAGAGCGAGGAAGGATGAGACCGAGGAAAGACGCCAAGAAAGCAAGAACGCAAAAACGAACGAAGCAGAATTGTGAAGTTGTGGAATTAAGTATAAATAAACGACAATAAATGTTTTTATCCGTCGATAAACTGGCGCGATCAAATTCATAAAGTGTGAAGTAAATTTAATTTCAAACATTATAAAAACATTTATTCCAGCACCTTGTGCCGTTCGTCACTAAGTGAGGTTAGGTGAGATGTCGACAAGCGAGCGTATGACACGAAGTAGGGCGAAGGCTGAGATGGCAGAAAATACAATCGCGCAAACTATATCAAGCCAACTGGCCTTGGAACAAAGTCAAGATCCTTCACCCACCACGCCGCAAAATGTGCCAAACGATCAGCAGGCTTCGGCATCGAACATGAAAGGCAATGAGCTACTATGTAAAACGGTGAAACCTCCGCGTTCTCGCTCTTCAAAAGCATCGTCAGTACGGTCGACCGCTAGAGAAAAACAACTTTTACTTGCAAAGCTAGAAGAAGAAAGGCGATGCGAGATGCAATTTATCGAAAAGAAGTACGCCCTTCTCACTGAAATACCCGATGATTCAGATGACGAGTCAAGCATTGCAAGTAATATGAATGTTATGTTAATGTTAATGTTATATGAATATGAATGTTTAAGAGTAGAAGACTGGGTAGAAGAAAACGCGCAGTCACAGAATAGATTCGTGAAAAGTGAACCAGTCCATGCGGTACCACCGCAAACATTACCATAACATACGGTAAACCCGACACAGAACATCAATACAATACAAGCGGAGTTATCATCTGCACAAAAAGATGCACGGAAATCGTTTGCGAAAGATCTGCCACGATTTGCCGGCAGTCCGGAAGAATGGCCGTTATTTATATCCGCATACAACAACACCACGGAAATGTGTGGTTTTACCGCCCATGAAAATTTGATACGCTTACAGAACTGCCTCCATGGGAAAGCGTTAGAAGATGTAAGAAGCTTATTAATGCATCCTGAGAACGTCGGCACAGTTATCGGAACTTTGCGGATGCTCTGCGGTCAACCCGAACGCATTGTTCAAACGATAACCGATAAAATAACTGTGCTTCCAGCAGTCGACGAAAGTAAGCTGGAGACTTTGGTAGAATTTTCAGTAGCCGTACAGAACTGTTGTGCCACCGTACGGGCATGTAAAGTGCCCGATCATTTATATAACATTACTTTATTACATCAATTGGTGCACAAGCTGCCACCGCATTTACAATTGCGCTGGGCAGAATATCGTTTCAATCTTCAGGACATAAGTCTCGCCACATTTAATTCCTGGTTATATCAACTGGCCTCGGCCACCAGTGCTATAGCGTTTTCGAATATAAAAGAAAACCCTTCCAAACCCTCTAGAGTACCATATGGAAACCATAACGGTAGACAAGTTAACGCGCACTCATTATCTAATTAAGGACATTTTTCAAAGAAACAAATTCCAAGTGGCCATCGTCGAGAAAGTATCGTAGCACATGACGTGTCAACCGACTCTCATCAAAATAACCAACAAATAACCAGAGAAGAAAGTCATTGTGTGGGTTGTACTGCTAACTGCAGTTCCTTGAATTGTTGTGAAGGGTTTTTGCGCATGGCACATAATGAACAATGGGCTTTAGTGAAGAATAATGGAATATGTCGTATCTGTCTAAAGAAACATCTCCCACCGTATTGCTCTGATAAAATATGTGGAGTGTCCGGCTGTGAGTATAAACATAATCCTCTGCTACATTACGAGCAGAGAAACAATGGAAATTTACCAATTCAAGAGCAACAGTTGTCTCCTACCTCTAACAATAGGACAGCAAATAACACTCACTTCGGTGATCAAGGATCGGTACTCCTAAAATATGTTCCGGTGGTGATTATAGGACCAGAAAAACAAATTTCGACTTATGCATTGCTCGATGACGGTTCTGAGATTACACTAATTGATCAAGCACTAGCAAATGAATTGCAGCTTACTGGAACACCCCGCCCTATGGAACTGCAATGGTCGAATGGAAGCATTCGAAAAGAACCAGATTCATTCATAGTGAATTTACAAATTCATGGTGAATCCGGTGGAAGGCAAATGTGTTTACGAAACATAAGAACGGTAAGCGAACTAAACCTTCATTCACAAACACTGGACATAGAGAAGCTTGGACAGCGTTTTAAACATCTTAAAGGACTACCGATGGTCTCATATACCAACGCCAAGCCTCGTATTCTCATTGGTTCACAACACTCAAGTTTAACTACTCCATTGAAAACGCGAGAAGGCCGATTTGGAGAACCGATTGCCGTAAAAACAAGATTGGGTTGGACGATCTATGGCCCTGTGAACGAAGAGACGCAAACGTATACAAGCAATCAATTGAACATTCACCTGCTTCATGAGCCTGATGACAATGACCTTTACCAAGCAATGAAAGAATATTTCGATTTAGATAGTCTTGGGGTAGCAACAAAAAACAACTTAGCGTCTAAAGATGATGAACGGGCGATAACAATGTTAAAAAATAACACACGTTTTAACGGAGTTCGTTATGAATCCTGTTTACTATGGAGATTAGAAAACGTCGGTCTACCAGTAAATAAAGAGATGGCTTTACGTCGTCACCGCAACTTAGAACGACGAATGAAAAGAGATGAACAGCTAAACCACACTCTACATAATATGATAGCAGAATATTATCATAAAGGATATGTTCGAAAATTGGATTCAAATGAAATCTCCGAAGTAAAATGGTTTTTACCTATCTTCCCTATTAAAAATACCAACAAACCAGGAAAGATAAGAATTGTTTGGGACGCAGCAGCGAAGTCTTCGCATGGCCTATCGTTGAATTGTATGTTATTGCAAGGGCCGGATCTTTTATGTTCTCTATTGAACATATTATTATGCTTTCGTTTGGGTCAAATTGCGATCGCAGGTGACATTCGTGAAATGTTTCACCAGATAAGCATGCGTAGAGAGGATCAAATGTATCAATGTTTTTATTGGACAGAACAAGATGGAGAACTTGCCGTGTATGCTATGACCGTGTTGACCTTTGGTGCATGTTGTTCACCTTGCACTGCCCAGTTCGTGAAAAATCGGAACGCGGAACGTTTTCAAACTACTCACCCCAAAGCATACGAAGCTATCGTTCATTCTCATCACGTTGATGATCTGCTTGTGAGTGTTGAAACAGAATGTGAAGCCTTACAATTGATAAACGACGTAAAAACTGTTCACAGTGCTGGAGGATTTGAAATGCGCAATTGGATAAGCAACTGTAAATCCGTTGAGGCGTATGTTAATGGAAGTGTTTCTACCGAAAAATGTATGAATTTTTCATCAAAAAGTCACGTAGAAAAAGTTTTAGGCATGTGGTGGGACACTGCCCTAGACGTACTGACGTATAAAGTGTGGTGGCATCGTTATGATACATCATTGTTAACGGGAAATCGATCACCAACTAAACGAGCAATGCTACAAGTCCTTATGTCCATATTCGACCCTCTCGGGCTAATTGCACATTTTTTAGGATACCTCAAGGTGGTCTTACAGGATGTTTGGCGCTCAAGAGTTGATTGGGATAAACCAGTACATATTGAAGAATTGAAGAAGTGGATGATATGGATAAAACTTCTACCACAAATCGAACAAGTAAAAATAACCCGATGCTATTCCCAGCAATATTCCATCAATGATGCCGAAGATGTTCAACTACATACATTCGTAGATGCTGGAGGGAGCGGAATGGCGGCCATTGTCTTTCTGAGAGTCGTTCATGGACAAAACGTTCGCTGTTCTATCGTAACATCAAAAACAAAGGTGGCGCCATTGAAACTAACGTCAGTCCCGAGAATGGAGTTGCAAGCAGCTCTTATTGGAGCTCGACTAGCAAGCACAGTTGAAAAGGCTTTAAAGATCAAAATATCTCGCAAAATTTTCTGGAGTGATTCAAGAGACGTATTATGTTGGATTAATTCCGATCACCGCCGATATAGTCTTTTCGTTGGCTTCCGCGTAACTGAGATCCTTGAGTTGTCGGAAAGTAAGGAATGGCGAGATATACCCAGCAAGCAAAATGTAGCCGATGATGCTACAAAATGGACTCACCCGTCAAATCTATCTAATGATAGTCGATGGTTCAAGGGACCTGATTTCTTATATGAAGACGAACATAAATGGCCTTATGCTGATAATGTAAATAACTCAACAGATAATGAACTAAAAGCTAATGTGTTAGTTCATACGGTTTCTGCCACACCAACCATACATGTAGAGAAATATTCTAGCTGGCGGCAAATAACAAAAGTGGTGGGATGGATTAAGCGATTTGTACATAATATTCGTAACAGAGTACATGTCAATCGAGGGCCATTGCGAACGAGGGAATTAGGCGAGGCGGAAAATTATATTATACAATTAGCGCAGAGAGAATGCTACGGCATGGAGTATAATGAACTTAAACGATTCACAACATCCGAAAATAGTGATACACTAAAACTCCCAAAAACAAGCGCATTATATAAACTCTTTCCTTGGCTTGATCGAGAAGGAGTTATAAGAATTAAATCCCGAGTAGCAGCATGTCATTATGCCACAGAAGATGCAAAATTTCCTATTATTTTGCCTAACAGACATCCAATAACAAATTTTACAAAAAGGTTCTCATTTTCAATCTCTCACTATAGAGCGTTACTTTTTCACTCTATAGTGAGACGATGTTGGTTAGTGAGTTGATGTTAGGTGCGGATAGCTTGGATGATTTTTGTACCGTGTTGGTTTTCTTGCACACTTTGCACCGACATAGCGATTCATCAATGCAGGCGTTGGACGAAAGACGACAAGGATGTTTTCGTCAAACGAACAGACGAATATCGCCCTCACGTATGTGAAATTGTGTACTATTTATGAAGCGATCTAAACAGCATAAAGATTCAAAAAGTACAGTTAAGCTTAAAATTAATTGCAGCAGCTTCCGTGGTATGTTGGTACGGGTAACCAGTGGATCGCGGGCCATCGCCAGATTGGTTGGCTGATCATTATTGGCCGCATGGTGTACTGTTGATGTCTGGATTGCTGCAGCAGTCTCATTTCAAATGTTCAATCATCTGCGTCACCTATTTGCCCTTATATTGGTGGAGGAAATGTCGCATTATCCTCTCTTATTGCAGAACGCAAACGTGAACCACTTTTATGAAGATTTACACTCGCAAAATCAAGATTATTACACCGTCGAAGACTCCGAACAGAATCAGATACTGCGAGCTTTCGAGAACCTCAAAGCGCTGCGAATCATTAATTAGTATCCGTGCGAAATGACGCCGCGGAAGGCGCTAACGATATTTCTGACCATGCTGCATTTAGACGACTTTGTGCAGATACTGCCAGACTTTCTACAATGCGCCTTATCCGCAATATTTTTCCTGGTGGATGCGCAACACTCTTATGTTATCGATGAGCTGGACAACATATTAATAAACGTGAACCGATTCAACAACGAACAATGAACGGTGTGCGATGAAATTACCGCAGCAGTGGACAGCTACGATTTGACAGAACAATCCAGCGGAGAGGAGACACACAATGGACAGGTTTTTTTCTTGATTGACCTGGTGGCATCGGAAATCCGTTAATGCTCGAAACTATTCTTGGATTTAATCGAAAATTGCAATCGCAGTGGCTTGGAGTGGAATTGCTACTCTGCTGTTGGCCATGGAAAGCACGCTACACTCTACATTCAAGCTATCGCTCATCCTGGACGCTCACAGTTCCTATAATATCCGTGTACAGTAAAGGTCTGAAGCAGTGTATTCGGCGGAGCATGATTTGGGGCAAATTTAGGGTATTGCATTTGCGGGAAAACATGCGTGTGCAGACAGCCCAGGCCTTGGTGAAGAACGGAAAGAGTTCGTAGAATTTCTGCTCTACATCGGCGAGAGTCATACGACATACGGCATAAGACATTCCCGGGGTTTGGTAAGGCATATGCCAAGATGCCACGGGACTTTATATTAACATCTGATCCGAAAGGTTACGTAAATTTATCCCAAACAATGTGAATTTTGATACATAAATTATTTATTTCAAGGGGTACACGATCAACAATTTAATTTATAAAATATTAAATAAAAGAAAATTAAGAAATAAATAAACATACTGCAATACATATTATAAATAATATAAGCACACAGAAAAAATCTTTCGCAAAGGATCCAAAAACAAAATGGTTAATTGAAGTGCAATTCTTATATGCCCTCCGATGAACGTTGCGTAGCCCTGTAAACGGGCCATTTTAACTAGTTACGTTACAAAACTAATAGTTTTACACTACCACGTTAAGTACCACCATCTCAATGTTGAAACAGTCATAAACGAATTGCGTCAAAAGTATTGCATTAGTCGGCTCCGCCCATTGTTCAACAACGTACGTAGGAATTGCCAACATTGTAAAAATGAAAAAGCAGAACCGAACCCACCGCGCATGAGTGATCTACCACCAGGACGTCTAGAAGTTTTTTCCAGACCATTCACACATACAGGCATCGATTACTTTGGACCCATAGAAGTCGCAGTGGGCAGAAGTAACCAAAAGAGATGGGCTATCTGTCTCACGACTAGGGCTATACATCTTGAGTTAGTTCAAACTCTAACAACGAGCTCTTGTATAATAGCTCTAAGAAATTTCATCTCTCGGCGTGGCCGAAAGAATTCAATGAAAAGGATATTGCAAAAGAGTTTGTAGACGCCGATACGGAATGGGAGTTTATTACACGAGCAGCACCACACATGGGTGGCAGTTGGGAAAGGTTAATACGCACAGTAAAGTCAAACCTTATGGCGGCGTGTACTTCCAAGAAGTTATCAGATGAAATTCTCAACAACCTTCTCATTGAAATTGAAAACGTAGTAAACTCAAGACCACTTACTCATGTCTCTATTGATCACGGTGCTGCACCTGCCCTAACACCCAACCATTTCTTACTAGGCTCATCGAACGGAAGTAAACCATTAGTGCAACTAGATGATCATGGACCTAGCCAGCGACAGAACTGGAGTACTTCTCAGATCATAGCCAATCAATTTTGGAAAAGATGGTTGAGTGACTATCTGCCAGAGATAACCCGACGATCAAAGTGGTTCACTCCAGCTACTCCAATCAAAATCGACGATAATCAGCAGTTGATCCAAAGCTGCCAAGGAACTGTTGGCCAAGAGGAAGAGTGGTAGCAAGAAAGGTTAGTGCAGACGGACAGGTCCGCTCAGCAACAGTAAAAACATCAACTGGAGCAGTCTACGAGAGACCCGCGGTAAAACTAGCGGTACTAGACGTTCGCAGGAATACTGAGGAGTAAGCCAACATACATTGGCATACTGGGGGGGAGTGTAACGAACGTCAAAACACGAATGTCGTGTTAACGGTAATTTTGAAAATGATCCAACCTTGCAACGATCCAACCTTGCCGTGAATATGAACTACAGAGAATTGACAGAAGAGAGCGAGGAAGGATGAGACCGAGGAAAGACGCCAAGAAAGCAAGAACGCAAAAACGAACGAAGCGGAATTGTGAAGTTGTGGAATTAAGTATAAATAAACGACAATAAATGTTTTTATCCGTCGATAAACTGGCGCGATCAAATTCATAAAGTGTGAAGTAAATTTAATTTCAAACAAGTTCTATTAATCTTGTGTTGAATCCCAAGGAGGCCATCGTTGTCCAAAGGAACCTCCTATCTACACGGTCAAATGCTTGAGTGAGATCGAAAGAGACGAGTTTGCCCCTCATTCTCTTTTTCTTGAAGTCTATTATTTTCTCTTTGATAGCAAGAACAACTTCAAAAATATTATGCGGTTTGTGTTTCAATTATTCCCTGCATACGTATTTTAAGCATTCTTGTGAGAAGTTTGTAGTCAAAATTTAATAAAGAAATTATACGAAAATTTGAGAGGCCCGCTGTGCTTTCTCTCTTTTACACCAACACAATGATTCCATCCACGAAGCAACTAGGTATGTTGCCTTGAAGAGCATCATTCAGCACGTATGTTAGTTCTCGAGATATTATATCGAAAGTGCGAATATAAAACTCCTTGGGAATCCCGTCGGACCAGGAGATTTACGTGAAGCTGATTTTTTTTATTGCAAAGAGGACTTCATGCATGTTAAAATAATTCATGCAACTCCTGTTTTCAACACAATCGTCTGGTATTACTTGACTGCTGGAGAAATTGTTACTTGGTGATTCCGTGTGTTGTACTGATTGGTTATTTTGGGTGTCAGGTGTCCTCTCAGCGTATAATTCAGAATATTTTCTGTGCATGTAGTTTTTAATCTCCTCCACTGATTCTAAGCTTATGCCTTCGTCTGTTTGGAAACTGATTATGATGTTTTGTCTCTTACTCCGCTCCTGCAGATTAAATGTGGAGACACTTTCTCCATCAATAAATGTTTCATTTATACGTGTAAAATGATGCGAAAAACGTCTTTGTAGAGCAAGCATATATATCTATATCTATCTATAGATATCAAAAAGAACTCTTGCCGCACACTGCCGCACGCGCGTTCAGTCGCACAAAAAGAACTCGTTAAGCGCACAGCAACTTAAAAGAGAAAGCTTTTAGATTTTACTCGTTTAAATCAGCTTTCGTTACAAATCAACTTAAGTATATACAGTCTGTTCTCGAGCTACGTTTTCTAGGTTATTGTGTGATTAGTATAATTGGCTCAAAGGATTCTCAAATGCAAGATAAATTACTGTTTTGCCAAAAATTTGAAAGCTTCTTAAAACCCACAAATTTTCAAATTTTCTGCATTAATTGTGATACATAAATGGTTTAATGTAAAAAGCTATTTACCTAGTAACAGGGTTTTCCAATTGAGTTTAGACTAGCCGCATACTTTTTTTGAATAGTCGCATTAGATTCTTGACTAGCATCCTCTATTTTTGATTACGAGCAATGGATTATTGACTAGGAGCAATTGATTTCAGCAGGTCCTTGCATGACAGCCTAAGAGCGTCGCGTTTATAACACCCGGTGTGATAGATCGACTTGAATAATAATCTGTGGATATTATTTAATTTCATCCGCTCATCAGTTTAACGTGTTTGTTTTACTACTATATATCGTCCACAAAATAAGATATATTTTATCTGATAGGTTTTTGGTGCTATTGTTTTGATTTTATTAACGCACAATACAACACAAAAGCACTTAACGGCTGAATTGAAATATGCAGTAGTGAACCCACAGGCATAACCTAATCAAAAGCTAGATTAACCGTAGAGTTGGCAACCAGATTTTCACACGTAAGTTGGCAACCGGCATACCCGGGTATTCCACACGTTTTGATGCAAAAAAATAACGATTTTCATAGGTAAACAATGCTTTCTATATTTTAATGCTGTAAGCAAGCAATGCCGACCATATATTCTCTTCTATTTCATTTATTCATTAAGTTTTTTCATTTTATTATAAAAATAACGGTCAAATTGAAATTTGGAATCGCTTAAATTTGACTCGAAAATAAGCACAATACGAAAAGAGGAAGAAGAGAAACGTCATTCTCCATACAAAATGTATGGAATACCTGGGTATGCTGGTTGCCAATTTACGTGGTAAAGTTAAAAAAAATTCAAAATAAAATACTTACAGGCTGTTTAAAATTACAACTTATGCACCAAAAAATCATAAATTAAAAGTTGGGAGGCTACGGAAAATTTCAGGTCAATAAAAGCAATGAATCAAAAGTTATTGCAGTTCGACGTTGAAAAAAATACCCGGGTATCCGGTTGCCAACTAAAAGGTTAAGCAAGTTTTTCAGAGTGACCATATGTAGTTCTATCGATTTTCGATCGAATATCGGTTTACAATTGAGCACACTAAAACTCAGTTTTTCTAACCAAAAATCAAATATTTTTCTAAGTATTGACCGTTCAACCATCAAATTGGAATTTCTTAAATTTTATGAGTGAATATAAAGTTGTTTAAATTGAAAATTACCGAATTTGATTTAGATTTCCTACCGATAACCTCTAAAAACAATCTGGTCACTCCGCGCCAGCAACCGGTCTGTTGAAATCAATTGCTCCTAGTCAATAATCCATTGCTTGTAATCAAAAATAGAGGATGCTAGTCAAGAATCTAATGCGACTATTCAAAAAAAGTATGTGGCTAGTCTAAACTCAATTGGAAAACCCTGTAAGCATAAACCGCGTATCTCTTACTGACTGTATTTATCATTAAAAATGCAGGCTTAAAAGCAGTAACTTTCTGTTCTCGCATTAAAATCTCGATAATATTAAACATGATATTTCAAAAAATGGTACTTAGCATCAATTGAGCGACTGACCTACCGCACGCGTTCAGTTCATCATACTGAACGAACTACATCGCACGCGTTCACTGAACAGAATCAAATTGCCCAAGCCTAGTTCGTAGGTAGTGATGGGCAAAACGGCTCCGAAGCCGGAGCCGGCTCCGACCGGCTCCAGGCAATTTCGGAGCCGGCTCCGCACCAACGGCTCCTGAGCCGGCTCCGCTCCGACGGCTCCAGAGCCGGCTCCGCACCAACGGCTCCGGAACCGGCTCCGCACCAACGGCTCCGGAGCCGGTTTTAACACAAAGGAGCAAAAGAACTTTTTCAATGAAGTTTCAATCGAGGAAATCCGTAAATAACGAAGTAGGTCATGTTTAAAAGAATTTATCAAAAAAATATCGATTAGTTTTGAATATTGTTAAGAAAGACGAGACTAACGAATGCTACACAACGTCATGGATGTCAATATTGCAATCGTATCGTGTGTTAGCTTCCACACGTGCGAGAATATATATTCATTTTTCAGTACGCTATCATACAATGGTGTCTCTATTGAACCGTTAGTGCGGAGCCGTTGGTCCGGAGCCGTGGGTGCGGAGTCGGCTCCGGAGCCGTCGGAGCAGAGCCGGCTCCGGAACCGTTGGTGTGGAGCCGGCTCCGGAGCCGTTGGTGCGGACCCGGCTCCGGAGCCGTTGGTGCGGAGCCGTTGGTGCGGAGGCAACTCCGGAGCCGTCGGAGCGGAGCCGGCTCCGGGAAAAAGTCGGAGCCGGCTCCGGAGCCGTGGGTGCGCTCCGAAACGCCCATCACTAGGTGCGCTCTCGCGTGCACGCGTTCGTAGGTGCGTTATCGCGTGCGCGCTTTCGTGGGTGCGTTATCGCGTGCGCGCTTTCGTGGGTGCGTGCATTTGTCGCGCCACGGCTATAGACCCGGCAGCAACAAAGTGAAGACAAACTCTTCCCCGGTACGGATGGCGATTTAAAGGTCTTTTTAATGTTTTATTCATGTCATTACGGTCTACGCGATCATGTTGGCCATTTCAGGACTTGATTACCACATCGCCGTATAGTCAGCTCTTGCTACGGCGGACGTTTCATAAGCGGTTAGAACCCACGACGGGCATGCAGATGTGCGGAATGATGGCGTTACCGGGCGACCGCTCCTATCCAGCGGGTAACTTGCATTCTGCCACATTGTCTCCTGCTCGATGCATACGCTGCAGGCAGGGGGAAGGATGCACCTCCACGATAAAAAATAACACCGTCATGAACCAGCGGCAGATCTAACGGTAGGCGGACTAGGCGGCCGTCGAAGATCTCTAGTCTTTAGTATGCCGTATGTCTACAATTGGACAGAGTATTAGCGACAAGGGCCCCCGGAAAGATGGTCGTTGGGGCCCCGTGGCTGGAACTCGTGATTTTTGGACATAGATTAAGGTTTCTTCTTTTGTGGTACCACCCCATCCACCAGAATTTTTCTATGACTATGTCCCAATTGTTGCTCATTGCTTCACGGATGTTATTGGTGAATTGGGGAACAAGCTATGCCGAAACTCACCTAATATGAACGCATTGAGTTATGGCGTCATTGTTTGCCATTGCGAAACCAGGCTTCCGATATGTGTGTTTATGATTACCAAGTACTATTTCATTGGGTTGCATCGTTCTCCCGGCCCAGATAACCCAGTAATGTAGCCATTTGTACCGCTGTCTTAATTTTAGTTTTATTGGAACCTCAAAAATAAAACCTGGACTCTCTTGCGATGCTTTGATTGTTGCCTAATAGTGTCACCAAAACCAAGTGGTGATCGAAACGCAGAAACTTTCTCATACGACAACAAACTTCTGTACGCAGTGCATTTAAGACGCTACAGGGTGTCATTTGTTGATCGCGCAAGCTTCAAAGTTGGTTGGTTCACTTGTTTGGTCATCATGGTTAGAGTTTGACTGATAGAGGTGTCAAAGTGAGGTGACTGATAGAGGTTGTCTGTTGTCTCATGGAATACTACTATTCAAAGTGCAGTTTACGTTTTGTTAGTGCGGGTGAAGATAACCTCACGATAAACCCATGAATTAATCAATTTTGTTAATGCAACCGCTATGTAATTTTAACACTGTTTCAACACGACAATAAGACTTTTGGAATGAAGGAAATCGCACACGACATTTTATATTGATGAGATGCACTAAGGGCCGGTCTCTTAGTACAGTCGTCAACTCGTACGACTTAACAACATGCCCGTCATGGGTTCAATCCCCAAATAGACCGCGCCGCCATACGTAGGACTGACTATCCTGCTATGCGGGGGGGGGGGAATCAATAAGTCACTGAAAGCCAAGCCCACAAGTGGGTACAGGCAGGCCTTGACCGACATCGGTTGTTGACCCAAAGAAGAAGAAGAAGAGATGCACTAAGGGCCGTATCTGTGCTTCATCGCTTGCGATTTTATCGCACGGGCTGTCAAACGCTTTTTCGATTTCGTATTGCGATTATTTGATGATTTTTCCCTGGTTTACCAAGTCACTTTGAGTTGTGAGCTGCACAATTCATCTCACTTGAGACGTTTTTCTGTTCTGACGCGCTACTTCCCCGTCAAACATTGCGAGGGTTTCGAATGGTTTCATCTGCACGAAATCTTATGGTATTTTAAATAATCTTTGATTTTTATGCATGGATTTTTGTTGTTGCGGTAGTATTTGTCTAAAAGATCAAATTTAAATTTTTGTGGATTTTTTAAAATAAAATGACAAAATTCAGGTTAGGTTTAGTATGCTACAATTTGCACTGTTATACCTGCTCTTGGGGTGCTATAATTATAACTGCTAAAACTAGGGGTGAAAAAACTACCAAGGCTCGCAAGCTCTTTAATGGAAGGGCTCTGTGGCTGTGAACTTCAATGGCGTGCGAGCCCTCGCGCGCCCTCGCAAATCACTGTCAATTGCATGACGGGAAGTTACTTAGGCCAGTGTAAAAGCCATGCAAATATTTCACTAAAAAAATAAATAAATTAAGACAATTAGTTTATAAGTGAATTTTTGGAATGTCCAATGTCTACTATTATTTTTCAATTATTCATTCAGGAATCTCATTTATTCTTAGCATTTGATCAGTCTATATTGTATGCCATGACATCACAGGATTGATTTGAAAAAATTCAAATACCAAACAATACATCTCTCTTTCTCTCTCTCTCTCTCTCCCTTTTTTTCTCTCTCTCTCTTTCTCTCTCTTTCTTTTTCTCTTTCGCTCTCTCTCTTTCTCTTTCTCTGTCTCTGTCTCTTTCTCTTTCGCTTTTTCTCTCTTTCTCTCTCTCTCTCTCTCCACGATAGAGCACGTCGATGTGATATGGCCCGGTCAACAATAAGTCTCCCGGATGCTCGGTCCCTACAGCTTCTCATCCATGTACACACCCGATCTCCGACAAACCAAACAATACATATTTGAATTTAATCACAATCCTTATTTCTGAACGCTTAACAAAAAGTGAAGAGGGAAGCTAACACATAGGCCGTGATGGTTGCATTGTGATGTACTCTTTTCATTCTCCCTACTATATCGTTTTCATCTCACGCAGAAATCAAAGAACACGCAAATAACATCCTTCACGACATGTGCGACACAGATACAATCGTTGAGGGGAAAATTTAATTAGAGAAGTGAACAATATTTCACATTCTTTTTCGGCCGGTCTCGTGGTACAGTCGTCAGCTCGTACGACTTAATGGCCGTTATGGGTTCATGTTCCGTATCGACCGTGCTCCTAAATGTAGGACTGACTATTCTGCTATGAAAATCCATAAGTCACTGAAAGCCAAATTCATTAGCGGTGCAGGCAGGTCTTGGCCGATAACGCTCGTTAAAATGTTCAAACGAAATTAATTTTCTTTGGGACCATCCCTCCCTACCACGATTGACTATGCAATGTGATGTTGCTAATAAATATAGAAAGCCTATATACGATGGAACTCTTCATAAAGCGTTGCCCTTATAACGAGTTTTCGCATAACAAGCAAATCTAGATGCTCAACAAATACCTGTATCAACGGGTAAAATATCATTACATAAAATATAATTTGTATTTAGATAGACTTATTGCTGTCGATGTGTTGTGACAAATTCTCAAGAGTTAGTATTGAGTACCAGCTGATTTATTGATGTCTCGTTTTAATTAAAAATAGAAGATTATGCAATCCGAGGAGCGCAAACACTATTCCAACGGTTTTATTCCAAAGCCTCGTTTCTTCTTATCTGGCGTAATAACTGTAGGTAGTAAAGATCTGCTATAGCAATCATTCGTTTGGATACCAGTGAGTTTATTGATTTATCCATATCCATATTGATTTATGAGTATCACAGACTCGATCCATGCAAGAGTTGGACACATGACTGACATAATTCAATAACTTATGAAATACATCAATTTAAGAATGTTCTGTATCAAAATTATGTACGCCAAAGGCAAAATGAATAATGATTATTTTACTTACTCATTTTTAGGCTTTCGTCTTGTTTTGTTCAGGTGCCAGTTTATACCCAATTTGTTACAAGTACGTGATTCCTTATTCTTCTTTTCCTACTTCTTTGGCAGAACAACCGGTACTGGCTTTTTCTTCTTTGTTCTTTGGCACAACAACCGCTGTCGGTCAAGGCCTGGCCTGTACCCACTAGTGAAGTGAGCTTGGCTTTCAGTGACTTATTGTTACCATAGCAGGATAGTCAGTCCTACGTATGGGGGCACGGTCTATTCGGGGCTTGAACCCATGACGGGCATGTTGTTACGTCGTACGAGTTGACGACTGTACCACCAGACCGGCCCAACCGGTACTGGTTATCAGTGACTTATTGACTACCCATAGCAGGTGTAGTATTTCGATTTTAGTTACGGTCGTCATGTGATGTGATGATGGTAACGCCACTCAAAGTGAAGCCTATAACCAACACATTAATAACCGCCCGGCCTTACACCATGGGCTGTGGCAAGGTAAAGTGAAAACAACGGAGTGTGAAGATCCCGTTATCTACCTGTCATCGCCTCGAACAACTCAGTTCAGAGCAGGTCAAATTTGTGTCGCCTAATGCGTACGCAATACTATATAACAACAAGGACGAGCATCTGATGGACACTAACACAACGAAACCTATTTCGACTAGTAGGAAAGAACGTATAGGGTAAATGTACCAATAGTGGTGCAATTTGTAGTGGTACCGATGTGTTTTAATGGATTTAAATTGTCAGCAAGGATAATTTCTGAATATTTTAACACATAACAGTTGGAATATGTTTTATCTTCGCAATCACAACCATTTTTATCATGAAATACATCAAAATTACGAAAAAAATACACATTTTTGTGACTGTTTCGTTGTACCTTTAATGGTGGTATGGTTCCTATAGTCGTCGTATTGTGCTCCTATAGTGGTGGTAAACTAAGATGCATCAAAAACGGTGTACAATATCAATGAAACTTAGTTTCGAAGCTGTTTTCGTATGCATAGCAAGGATTACTGCCATAATATTGGTCTCTTGCGTAATTTGATCGTAAAAAAATGTATAAATTTGATTAATGAAACTATTAACTAAAGTACTGCATCACACCTGTCGTAAACCTACACCCGGAAGAGTGTGTTTGATTTGAAGTCAATTTTTCATTCAGCCATATAAGCGAATTTTGGCCTGTTTTTGATAAATTACCTACATAAAACTCATTTCTGTTGCTTATTTTAGTGAAAACAGTACGACATGTCAAAAATATCCTCGAAAAAATCTAAAAAGACCTGTTTGTATTGATTTTATTACTATAATCACTATAGGAACATGCCTGATTTGTGTACCTATAATGGCACTATGGTAAAAAACACTTAAAAATGCATGAATATGGTCAAAAGGCAAATAATTTTAGTAAAACAATAACATTTCATAACAGTTATGTTGAAAAACTAGTAATTGCGTGGTTATGTGGTCATTAAGAATGTTAACAGAAAAATGAGTTTCGTTATGAAATCCTAAGGATTTTGGAAAAATGTTGACACATTTCACAAAATAATGGATTTTTCGGTCACTAAGTAACGGAATGGCCCCATTCAACTTTGAAACCCTTTGTAAAAGGCTAAAGAACATTTCACACTAACTTAAATAACTTAATCACTTGTAATTTGCCGTATGAACCGCATTTTAGTGCAAAACCACCACTATTGGTACTACCACCACTATAGGTACATTTACCCTACCACCAATTAAAATCGCGTGCAAATCAAGAGGTGAAGTGCACCGTAAAATCATCGCAGCAGGTGTAGTAAGGTACGACACCAAAAAAGCGAATGAAGGCATCATCGTGTACACCAACACAGCTGAGGATTTTCGAGCCGTGGTCAAACACTTTTCAAACACCAACGTGAACTTTCACACTTATCAGCTGATCGAAGATCGTACCACTAAAGTAGTGTTGAGCGGGCTTTACGATATGTTGTGCGAAAGCAACTTATTTTTACCGGTAGTCTATAGTAAATTAAATGACACGTTTTATAAAATTTGGTTGTGACAATAAGCTATAAAGAACGTGTCTTTTTTATTCCGATAACGATAGAAAAAGAGCGATGGCGTACCTCACACCTGTACTTATACCCTTCGCACTATAACCGTCTTCGCTTCGGCTTCGTGTCGCAATCGCGCGAGTCGACTTGCGAGTCGATGTTGGCCCATGCAGCAGAAAGCGTTAGGGCATTATTACACTATAATAATATGCCTACAGAAGATCTCATCAAAATACTTGATGAAGAGGATTCAAACCAGTTGCGGTGAAGAAGCTGGAAATCCGCAACAAAAAATACGATGAACATGCAACTTACCTTCTACACTTCGCTAAGGGAAGCGTTGTCCTAAAAGGCTAACAAAATCAATAAAAGATACCCCAAAACTACCAGTAGCCAGGGATTTCATATTTGAGCGTAATGCGTTTCCCACTCTTCCGCCAAACCCTTCCTATCATACAACAATTCCAACCCAGAAAGAGAATAATAGACCAAATCAAAACGAGGATGATCTTTTCAACAGCGCAGAACTTACAGTTATTGTAGGAGAAGTTTTTTTTTGTAAACTACGCTGGTGCAAATCCAAAGAACAACAAATTACCGCAATTTTTGAGGTAGTAAGCAAGTTTTGTTTAGCGAACTGGGTCAATGTCAATGAATACACAAGACGAATTAATAATTACATACTGGAATGCAAACGGTGTTTCCAATAAAAAAATAGAATTAGAGCATTTCTTAAAGGAACAAAATACAGACATAATGATTATAGTAGAAACCTTTCTAAAGCCAGAACTAAGATTTAACATTAATAATTACAATAGTTTTAGACTAGATCGACTGTCAGGTACCAAAGGGGGGATTTTAATTCTAATCAAGCACAACATCGCTTATAGCCCAATGAGATCATTTGCACTGGAAATAATAGAAGCCATAGGTATTGATGATGATGATGACAACTTCCAAAGGCGCATTATCGATCGTAGCTGCATATCACCCTGGATCGAATTCAATTATTAGTAAATTTAAAAATGATATTAGAAAACTTACCAAATTAAGGAATAATTTCATAATATGTGGTGACCTCAACGCTCGCCATTCAATGTGGAATTGCGCGTCTATAAATTCTTCGGGTAAATGCTTATTTGAAGAATTACAAAAAGTACAGTTTACTATCTGCTTTCCAGACACTCCAACACACTACCCTGCCGATTCAAAACGAAACCCTTCAACAATAGACATCACTCTCACCAATTACAACAGCTCTCTTTCAACACTAAAGACTTCTACAAACTTTTCATCAGATCATTTACCAGTTTCTTTTAGTGTAGTAAAAGAAAAAGCCAATGTCAAACCTGATAGAGTCGTGTATGATTATAGCAAAGCCAATTGGAACGAATTCAAGCAATGCATTAATAATAGGATAAACCCAACTGAATTAATAATATATATATATATATATGTATATATATATATATATATATATATATATATATATATATATATATATATATATATATATATATATATATATATATATATATATATATATATATATATATATATAATATGAACAGGAAGAAAACACAACAGAAAGAAAACACAATGACAAACTTTGGACTTTTATCAGGATAATTAAAAATAAGCAAAACTCTATCCCTATTTTGAAAAAAAAAAGATAATCAAAACCTTATCACGGCTACCGAAAAATGTGATGTGTTAAAAAAAGTATTTGAATCAGCCCACACTTTAACAACAAATTATAAAAGTACTGTTGATCGTCAAGTAAAGGAAAAAATAGGAGTTTCCGCAATGATATCGATCAGATAACACAAAATAATTTTGAATTAATTAAACCAAAAGACATTGCTATAATCTTACGACGACTAAAAACAAAAAAATCTACAGGACACGACCAGGTAAATAATAATGCAATCAAAAGGTTACCCAGGAAAGCCATAATATATCTTAACTTTATATTTAATGGTTGTCTGAAACTTGGTTATTTTCCAAAAACTTGGAATATAGCTAAAGTTATTGCTATTCCAAAACCGGGTAAAGATCATACCCAGACTGCATATGACAGCCAAAAGACGTCTTTCGGTAAAACTTTTCGTCTTCCCGTCGGACTGCCGATAGTCCGACTTTTTAACGCTATGGTTTGACCGATTTTGACAGGCCATATCTGATGTCAGATGTCATTCGGCAGATGTCATTCAAGTGGTGTATATTTTTTATTGACGGTGTAATGCAATGTCCAAAAATTACTGAGTGGCCTACCACAGTGCAAAAAAAATTGGCGGACTCTTTTTTCTCCCCCTCTTTCCACCGATCTTTTTTCCCTCACCCTCTTACTTCTTTCTCCTAGGTTGTCCCGGTTGTTCCTCTCGAGCTCATTTTGTTTACTTCGCTTTTCGCCTTCGCACAGTTCGGCTATTCTTTGGTTCGGTTCGGTTGTGTTTTCTTCTTCTACTACTCCTCTTCATCTCATCTCCGCTGCACACACGCTCCTTTTGTTTGTAAGGCCGGTGTTGGTTTATTTAGAACTTTTTCTGTGTTAGTGCTTGTGTGCTGAGGCAATTCCAATTATTTAGAACTCCTGCATGGAACAAGCGTGAGGGAACCTGTTCCTGCGTGTACAGCCGGAGCCACGGTGTCACGATTATCTGTTTCAGCTCACAACGTTTTATAAACGTGATACTTCCAACATGGACAGGTGTGTTTTACCGTGCAATGAAAGATGTGACTTTTTTCACACCTTCATCTTTTTTTTGTTTATCCTTAGCGCCAAACGACCCAAGCTACTTGTGTCGATTAAAAATGGAGCATACAAATTGCTCCCGTTAAACAATAATAGTAAGTTTTTATTAAATATGTTTTGTTAAAAATCATAATCATTAACATGAAATTGCATACATTTTCAGATTCAATAAACAACATCACACCTACCACAATGCTTCATCCGCAATTATTGAATGAGCTTTCATCGTTATCGTCAGTGTCTATCCATACTGGAAGTCAAAACATGGCTCGCGAGAATGCTTCATCGTCAAAACGTGAGAAAGTGTTTTAGAGTGTTATAACAAGAACTATAGTTAACAAATATTTCTAGAAACTGTATCAAGCGATAAACGCAAGCCGGTTTCTCGTACGAATAATGCAATGGTAGACAATGTACCGTCCACATCGATGGTAGTTCGTTCTTCTTTGGATCACTTCTCGTTTATGGAAACAACTGCATCAACTTCGGGTGCTAGTCAACGAAAACCTAAACGTATATTATTATATTATTTGCTGTAAAATACTATATGAACGTTTATTTTCAGCCCTTTCATCTACTGCTTCTATGGCAACGCAAACGGATTTTTCTAGTGGACAGAACGTGGGATTAGATGCCATACTAGATAAATTGGACACCATGCAGAGGGAGAAACAAAGACAGGCAGACATGTATCATAAGAAAATGCTGGATATGGAAGCAGCAGAAATTAGTAAGAGCACAGTTAGATATTTTATCCGACAAATTGATTCCACGGCCAGGATTTGTTGCGGAATCGTCGTTTGAATGGGAAACGGTGGGGACCAGGGAAGAACTAGATCGAACCCTACGGACAAAGAGTGGCTAATTTTTATCATGGTGTGCGTAAAAACCTAGAGTTAAGCCGATGGAAGATTTCCTAGGCTTAAAAAAGGGGGCGGGAACGGGTAGCACGGTTCTCTCCCGCTCCCATACATAATACACGGTGCGCTCTCTCAATGCTCGTGCCCATGCGCGAGCATCCTTTCGTGTGCTTGTGTTTGTTTCTTTCGTGTTGCGCTGTGTGCGTTTCTTTCGTATTTTTTTGTTATGTAAAGCTAAACAAAAACACAAACACGCGTAGATCTTTTTTTCATCACTTTATTGAAACATTTACATTTTAACTTTACACGATTTCACACATTTACGTAAGTTGATACACAATATTTGACTAAAATAAAATTGATCGCTCCATCGATGCAAACGTTGAAATGGCCGAATATCTGTGTAGATCCTTTTGTACACGTTGATTACTGTAAAAAGGTACGAAATGAAGCTGCGCGATGTACATAACATGCATTACGAATCATTCGCGCAGCTTCATTTGAATTCGCACAACACTTGAACACTTGAACACTTTACAAAATCATAACATCAATCGTCCAGGACTTAGGCTGACGCACGTGCGGCCGCTCGCTGCCGATCCTTGAGCTGTACTGACGATTTCGTGTGGTAGCAAGAACGAGAGCACACAGAGGAACTTTCGGTGCAGCAGTGCAAGCGAGACACCGACATCAGCACAGCGCTGCGAGCAGATCAAACTGAGCGCACTGGCGGAAAGTAAACGCACACATGTCCACATGTGTAACTGTGTTAGTGCCAAAACTGTGTCGAAACCAAAACGCGCTCTCGCCTCCGTGTATTTCACACCGATTCTCCGCTTAACTCTAGGTTTTTACACACACCATGATAAAATATCCCGCTCGTTGTTTGTAGGGAATGGAGGAAAGATTGGGGGAAACAGAGTTAAAAAAAAAAATGGAATTTTTAGATACAAAGCTGCCGACCGACAGTTCAGAAGCTAGACTCCATGATAGCATGGACATTATATTCAAAAAGGATTTTGTAACACACTGGACAGGATTAGGACCAGATTAAGTTTGTTTTTCAAATTATGAAAGCGTTGTTCAGATTTTTAAATTTATAGGAACATGTCATGGAGTTTCACCCACGGACCAAAGAATCAAAACATTTTTCCAAAGTTGATTTGTGTAGGTGTTAATTTTTTTCTTACACCAACATACTAAACATCCAGGCCATCAGCATTCTTTTTGTTATACCTAAATCTATCAAATGCAGAGAATCTGCCACAATCATTTGTATGATGATGTCAAACTCATATAAATCCAAAAGAGGTGAATCTAGTTTTTGATGATCACCGTAAGCTCGGTTTTTGAAACCTTCATGTGTTCTATCTGGGCCAGCGGTGTCCGAGTATGCGTTTCTTCCATTGATGTATTTTCTTTTCGAAGTGCACTTTAAGCAGCCATCTAACGAGTTGAAATAAGCAACACCTTTTGAAAAAGAAAAATTGTTGTTCAAAATTTGTTACCCTAATGCTTTTGAATATTATTTTATTTGAATAGTTACCTTTTATAAAAGCTCTTGAAGGAGAATTGGCGATAATAGCACGTAATTTGATGTTAAACTTCTTGTTTTTTACAAACACACCATTTTTTGTGAGAAAATTAACCTCATCTACAAAAGGTCGGAGAAATTGTTCTATGCTGGCTGGTTTTGTTGCTCCACAATATATTGAAATTGGCATGACTGGTATTTCCGGCATTCCATGAATGTTAAAAATAGGTTAAAAATAGGTAAAAATTGTAGATTGTTGCTTTTGGCAATTGGCAATCCGTCTATTGACACGTTCAGTAAAATTGTTTTATCAGCTTCAAAGTTTACATCGCTACAAATTAGAAAACATAACGATATGTAATACTTATACATGAGAATGAATTTGTTTACATCCAGAAATATTACCTTAACTCGTTGGTGAAGCAATTTTGAATCCCACGATACCAATACTGTCCACCTTGCACGGTAATAATTTCCGAAGAGCGATTGCGGTTGATTTTTAGCAAAGTTCTAGCATCTTTTAGCAATTTGCAAGAACTTACTTTACCGATTATACCCATGATTTGTTCGATGGAATCATATGTTTGATTTGTAGACATCGCCCACGTTTGAAAAGCTTCTTTTACGGAGAATGGTTCGTTTGATGTTTCTTGTTCCTCGTCAGAGCTTTCGAGATAATCGATTACAGCCTCTTCTTCCTCAGCGTATTCAGTAGTTTCATGATCATCTTCAACATAATCATGTTCCACAAGAAAACTGTCGTCTGAGGATGTAGCACCAACATCTGGCGTATGTGCATTATCTGTAAAGCAAAATAAACCATGTTTAATAAAAAGTACAAGCAAACTTCATGATTTTCATCATACCATTTTCTCTTTCACTGATATTATTTTCTTCTAGCTGGTCTTGCTCCACTATACGGTTACGGGTACGAAACAAATATGAGTTGAGCCGAATACGCTTCGAGAATGATTGGTCCATCCTAATTTTGATAAAATCAAGGCTAGAAACCACTAGATTATCGCAATAACGCACGCAATTTAACTCGTTAGATGTTCTGTATGTTTAGATTTTGTTCATTTGCGCGCGATTGTGGTGTGACAGCAGCGACATAAACACAGACACTATGGACAAGAGAACAACATCAACAATATCAATATTGGCCTTGTGTGGTATAAAACTAAAAAATCTTTTATTTTAGTCTGAATTGTTATAATAATTGTTTGTAAAATAACTTTAAATAATGTTACCGTGTTATATTGAAGGCTGGTCTCGTAGTACAGTCGTCAACTCGTACGATTTAACAACATGCCCATCATGGGTTCAAGCCCCAAATAGACCGTGCCGCCATACGTAGGATTGACTATCCTGCTATGGGGGGAAATCAAATAGTCACTGAAAGCCAAACCCACAAGAGGTAAAGGCAGGCCTAGACCGAGAACGGTTGTTGAGCCAAAGAAGACGAAGAGAAGTTATATTGAAGAAATGGCTTGATTTATCTCACTATATATAAAATCGAAAATCGCCACAATGACGTGAGAGTAAACATTCAGCGAGAGAGAGAGAGAGAGAAAGCGGTGAGAGCAGAGCTCTCTTAGCAACGCGCGTTGCTGCGAAAGGACTTGCTCCATGCCACACTGCCAGCCCGCGGGTAATGAGGGGAATGGTTACTTAGATTTTTTGTTTACACAAACCGATTTGAAAACACATGGTATTGGATATAATGATTTTTTTTAAATTAAAGTTGCAAATTAGCCACCTGATGATAACGTGTCCCATCTCATACCCCTTCTCATTATAAATCAAGATATTCAAGGCAATATTTAAAAAAAAATTTTGAAAACTGTGTAACATAGCTTATTTGTGACATGGCTGATATTCCAATTCATTCAATCATTAATAAAGCCAACCATACTCATTATTGGTGCTTAAGCACCTCGCATACTACATACACCGTCGTCATCGGCAGATAAGTGTGCTACAGAATATCCTGTAAAACGGGTTGCTATACCCAGGACGTCGAGCATGTTCACTCCCTCAAATCTTTTTCTATTTGGCGTAACGTCCTGTGCGGACATGCCGCCCTGTATAGGTTTTCGAGACTTAATTCATTAACACGTAGCCGGATAATCAATCCTTGCTACGGGGGGACGGTCCATGGGCTTGAACCCATGACGGGCATGTTATTGAGTCGTTCGAGTCGACGACCACGTACCACGGGACCGCCCCAAATCTACTACTCCCTCAAATCTACTACTCCGCAATATTGGAGTCGGGACAAGGAAAACGCATGACAATAAGCGGCAGATGTAGCCGAGAGACCCTAAGCGGCCATATACTAAAAAGCCTTGCTGAAATTCCGAGCAAGAAAGCGGCGGATGTTGGTGGCTTGAAAGTTAAAATTGAATTTGTAACGATTTGCTCGCGGGTGGGAAGAACTACTTATTTCAGGATGTCCTTCCGGAACAAGGCACTAAAGGGAGAGATGGTTCATTGCCCAACATGGCTGCAACATACTGCGCGTTAGGTGAGACAACCGTGCGCACTGCATTTAGCCGGATTAGCATCAACTGCAGAATGATTGACAATGAAACTATGCTCAATGTAACGTGCCCAAGAAGGCTGCAAAGATTCTGACTGTATCTATCAAGAGTGATGGCGATATCTACCATGTGATGCTATAACCGTACTATGATGTTGATTAAGAACAACCACGTTATAATCAAGGACACGTCAAATTAGAAGCAAAATCTGAAAAATGTGGGTCGTCAAGAGTAAATAAAGTAGTTTGCAAGTAAACGTGAATTTAGTTAATTGATGTGGGAAGGTTATAACAGTGTTGAACCATTCTTTTCTATAACAGTATATAATGGAATATTAGAACTACACATTTGGAATGGTTATTTGAGGGGATATGTTCACTGTTGAAATTTGATATTTGGCGCAACAATAACAATTGTCTCATACACAAATACCAATTCCATTCAATACTTCAAAACCAGTTTCAGGATAATAAAATAAAATTTTGACGGCGTTTTTGGAAATGACCTTTTTGAAATTTAAGTCCGGGAAAATTTACATTGAAAATGTTCTAAGCATCGATTACTTATTACCTAACGTATGAAACATAAGTCTAAAAAAAGAGTATAAATGGAATTCGAACCACGTGCAATATCATATTTTTATAGTTCAATCTTACATCTATGGGCACAAAAAACACAAAATGGATTGAAGCAGAAGTGAGCATTTCAAAAATTGTATGTTTTTAAGTACGCAATTGGGATTGGATCTAAACATGTTGTATATGTATTAGCGGCATCCTAATTGTTTTAATCCACTGCACATCAATACGTTATTCAATGATCGCGTTGTTGAGCTACTTAGCTATGCTTTCCATAGCTACTGTACTACTTAGCTATGCTTTCCATAAAATCACGCCGATAACTAAAAAATAATAATCAAAAAATTATACATTTGTGTCAACAGAGGCATGGAACGTATCAGTTCGAAAATACAAAATTGCGTGACTTGGCTCAAAAGTAGCCTCAACGATATTTAACGTTCCTGCAAAGTACAGTAACTGTCCAAGAAGTTACAAGGTTAACACATTTGTGGTGTAACGCATAAGAACAAATAGGTCTTTGAGTTATGGTTGTTGCCACAGAACGTGTAGTGTTTGAAAATAATTCTTAATTTGAGGACATCCGGTAGATTTTACCGGGCCTTAACTAGTCTCTATTATAAAATTCTAGTAAAGGCTGATCAGCGTTACTTTCCAGCGGTAGCTTGGATGTTTTTTGCTTACTTTACATCCATACAATGACAACCACTTTAGTTACGGAAAACGCGACGCCGACTTGGTTTAGAGTGTTTCGAGGAGTAAGGAAAGCACGATACAAATTACAGTCAGAATTTAATAGTTGAACGCTGTTCCGTGGTTTCCAAAAAAAAAAATACGTAACAAATTTTTGGCGAGCTTTTTTTCCAAATATACGTTTTAGATGCAGAACAAAAGAAAGGGACAAACGTATTTGCTTTGAGTTTGTATTTTTACCCAGTGATCGAGTTTCGCAACATAACGATCAAAGTAAGCCATACTTTTGCGTGAAACCGTGAACGGTTTGACAAGACAAAAGCTTCAGTGTCACCAACGTTGTCGCGGAATTTTTGTTTTTTTGTCGACTAGAAGCAGTATATCGGTAAAAAACTATTTGTGGCATAACGAAAAAATCCATTTTCTTTAAGCATTTACTAATTCATTCCCATATAGGTGAGTAAAAGGTACAATTTTCCGAAATAGTTTAACAACAATGACAATTATTACTTATGATTTTAGAAATAATGAGCAGTTTTGAAGAACAACTAGATAATAATTTTCCTATGCATCTAGAAGTGGAGCCACTAACACCAGCATGGCTTGCTCGATATGCAACTCCGCCTAACGAGACCCTAGCAGATAAAAAGGCAAGATTAAACCGCAAACGTCAAGCTAAGTACAGACATCGCCATCGGTCCGCGAAAGTCCATACGATGCCGACTGAAACAATGGCGGTACATGCCACTCCCCCTGTTGGAACTTCTAACCGTTATCGAGATGCGCAACATGCTCATAATCTAACCAGTGGTATAAACGGTTCGGAACAACCTCAAACAAGACCAGTTAACATCGATACCACCGAAAATAATGTACCTGTAACGAATACAGTCCATCTCACTCAAACAGGAATTGATTTAGAAGCGACCGCATCCACTGTTGAGATGTCATCTACAATTGCGTGGATGGCACGGTACGCCACCCCGGAAGAAGAAACTCCTGCAGAACGGACGACACGATTGAAACGCAAATATCAAGCCACCTACTATCGTCGTCGACGAGCTGCTAATTTATCGGTCCCAAATTCAGTGCCTTCCGTGCGACAGACTAATCGGTCCAGTAGGCCTGTTTCCATGGAAACCAGCATTATTGATATCCAGATTCCATTAAGACAACGGTGGGAAACAATTCGACGACAACGACTAATCCGACGACATGGCACAAGAACTCTAAGGCAAGGCCTGGGATATCATGATGCCTACATCCAACCTCAACGGCATTATCTGGGAGTCCGTGAACCATGTCCATATTGTGCGGCGGAGAAGTGGTTTGGTGAGACTGGCACTCTCTGCTGCAACGGAGGCCAAGTGATTCTACCACCATTTGCCGAGCCTCCCCGTGAATTATGCGAATTGTTTACAAACTCACGATTCATGCAAAACATCCGAACGTATAACAACGCCTTTGCATTCACTTCAATGGGTGCATCGTTGCGAGCACATGATCAAGTGCGCCAGGATCGAACAGTCGCTGATGGTCGAGGTGTGTATACGTATCGTGTACAAGGCGCCCTTTGCCATCGGATTGGTATGCTTGGCCAACTTCCAGGACGAGCGCCACAGTACGCACAGCTCTACTTTCACGATTCTTCCGCTGAAGAGCAACGAAACGGAGTAATCGAAGCACGTGTGGCAAGAAGCAACAAAATGGATCGATTGATTGTAGCGACACTTCAGCAGATATTAGATCAGCACAACGAACTGGCACGCCTTTTCCAACATGCTTACGAAAGGATGACACAACAAGAAGATGTGCAGTTGCATATTCACGCACGTTTGCCAGGTTTGGATCAGCGTCGGTACAACCGCCCAACAGCCGATGAGATTGGTGATATATTTATTTCAAACAACGCTGGAAAGCCTCGCGATATTATTTTGCAGAGTCGCAGTACTGGTGGCCTCGTTCGAGTGTACGAGACACATCAATTATATGATGCGATGCATTTCCCTCTTCTACATCCTTACGGTGAGGTTGGATGGACGTTCGGCATTCCGAAGGCAGCACGAAAAGATAACACTCATTCTGCGCGTGAAAATCGCTCCGCTGTTGAAGAATCAGCTGACGTGATAAACGAGCAGCCTACGAGATCTTCCCGACAGATTACTCTTCGCGAGTACGCCGCCTATCGGATGTGCACACGGGCAGGAGAAATGTCTCTTATACATCGTGCTGGTCGACTGATGCAGCAATACGCAGTTGATCAGTGCTGCAAAATAGAAGAACAGCGGCTTAAATATCATCGCGACCATCAAGCCCAGCTGCGTGCTGATGCCTACTCTGGCATTATGGACTTCGCTGGACTAGCAGACCAGCAACTACATGGCGAACCAATTGGAAATCACAGAAACCTTGGCCAGGCAGGAACGCGTATTATTCTCGCACCATCTTTCCCCGGCGGCGACCGATTCATGCGGGCACAATATCAAGATTCAATGGCGATTGTGCGAGCGATCGGAAAGCCTGACCTGTTTATAACGGTCACTTGCAATCCCAAATGGCCGGAAGTGACGGAGGCTCTTCTTCCAAGGCAGCAAGCCGCAGATCGTCCTGACCTTACAGTGCGTGTTTTTCGTTTAAAATTAAAAGCTATTTTTGAAGATCTGTCGGCAGGAGTGCTGGGACTCGAGATTGCGCGAATACACGTTATTGAATTCCAAAAGCGTGGCCTACTGCATGCACACTGTTTGATAATCCTCGGTGACACGGACAAACCACGGTCGGCGGCGGATTACGACCGTTTGGTTTCGGCTGAAATTCCGGACCAAGCGAACGAGGAGTTATACGAAACAGTGAGCAAGTGTATGATGCATGGACCTTGCGGTAGATCGAATCCTTAAGCACCTTGCATGAAGGATGGCGTTTGTTCAAAGCGGTTCCCTAAGCAGTATACCAAGGAAACGCGTCAGGCCGAGGACGGATATCCCGTGTATCGTCGCCGCAACGATGGACGCAAAGTCGTCGTTAAGGGAGTGGAATTGGACAACCGGTATGTGGTGCCATACAATCCATGGCTTTGCCATAAGTATAACTGCCACATTAATGTGGAAATATGCGCATCGGTGGCCAGTATAAAATACTTGAAAAAGTATTTGTTTAAGGGTTGCGACCATGTAGCATTTTCCACTGACACGCAGTCATGCGATGAAATTCAACAGTATCAGGATGCACGATACATCTCAGCCTCTCAAGCTATGTGGGTTATATTTGGTTTTGAGATGCAGGCCAAAACGGTGACCGTCGTTCAATTGCCCATACATCTGGAACACCAACATCGTATCACGTTCCAGCCAAACGAAAATGTAAATTCTGTGTTAGAACGAGGTCATCATACCATGTTAACGCGCTTTTTCCAGCTGGCAGCAAATGATCCTGGCGCACGGAATCTAACGTACCAAGAAGTCCCAACTTACTATCGGTTTGATAAACCCACTCATCGATTGCCATGGTACGACGGACCAGGAATGCAATGGGTCCCACGCATTAGAGAGTTCTGTATCGTTTCAGTTTCAGGCTCTCCGTCTAATCGAAAAATACTTACGGGAAAGCACACCATCAAAAACGCTCACCAGCATCTCGGGTATGCCACAGTTAGCCGATTTTCACCAATTTATACCAATAGATATACTACTGTCCGATCAAACCAGTGTCAACATTCACATAGATGCGGAGCGTTCGTACTCCATCAACACGCTTGACGAAACACTAGCATCGTTGCATCTGCTAAATGTCGAACAGCGTTTGGTATACGATGTCGTAACAGCAGCGGTGGATCGTCACGAATCGGAATTCGAAGGCTTACCCGAAGAACATCGCAACCTGTTCTTCTTGGATGGACCAGGTGGTACCGGAAAATCATTCCTTCTAGAGAAGATTCTGGCTTATACGCGCCGCCAGTCAAAGATTGCCCTTGCTGCAGCCTCAAGTGGTATCGCAGCGTTACTCTTGACGGGAGGTAAAACGGTGCACTCGACCTTTAAGTTACCTCTGGCACTTGACGAAAACAGTACGTGTAATATACCCGTACAATCATCCCTTGCGAACCTGATGCGGCAAGCAGCACTCATCGTCTGGGACGAAGCCTCGATGAGCAGTCGCTACGCTCTTGAAGCTGTCGACCGTACTCTACAAGACATCGTGGGTGTGCATAGGCCGTTTGGCGGTAAGGTCTTACTACTCTGTGGCGATTTTCGACAGATTCTTCCAATCGTCCCGAAAGGTACAGATGCACAGGTTATCCAGCAGTGTTTAAAAAAGAGTGCATTGTGGGAGCAATTTAAGGTATTGAGATTGCATGTCAATATGCGCGTCCAAACTGCATCAACCGCGCGGAGTGCAAACGATCTACAAAATTTTACCGATTTCCTTCTCCGCATCGGTGAGGGGCGCCATGCTACCTTTCCGGGGTTGGATGCATCTTTTGCAAAAATTCCCCGTGATATGGTATTACCTCGCTCTGCCAGCGTTGATGACAACGTACGAATATTGATTAATCGCGTCTATCCGGATATTAGACAATATTTCGAACATCTGAAATATTTTACGGACCGAGCTATTCTCTCTCCAAAAAATGTTGATGTAAGCGCAATCAATAACTGCGTACTAGAACAACTACCTGGGCCAGTACAGGAATATCTTTCGGTAGACGCGTTAGTAAATCCAGAAGAACACGAAACGCTACAGATACCGCCTGAATTCCTGCATTCAATCAACTTAAGTGGAATTCCAGTTCATTGCTTGCGATTGAAAAAATATACACCAGTTTTGCTGCTTCGTAATTTGAATACCGAACGTGGGTTGTGCAATGGAACGCGTCTGCTGGTCATCGAAATGAAACCGCACTGCATACACGCTCGAATCTTAACCGGCAAACGACAGAGAGATGACGTACTATTACCACGCATTTTATGTGACAGCAACGATGCGAATATTCCGTTCCAAATTCGCCGGAAACAATTTCTAATTCAGGTATGCTTTGCGATGACAATTAACAAGGCGCAAGGCCAGTCCTTGCAACAGCTTGGACTGTACCTACCCACGGAGGTATTTGCACATGGGCATCTGTACGTCGCACTATCACGAGTCACATCCCGACAAAACGTGACGGTTATGATCGTAAATTCGGAACGTGATGATCAAGATGGTGTTGCGGCGAAGAACGTAGTGTACCGAGAAGTAATAGGCAATTGAAGGGCTGTTTATGCGGTAAGCAAATTCATATGATGTTCATACAGATAAGCAAATATAAATCATTTTGTTATTGTACTTTAACAGGTACACCGATTGAGGCTGTTGTTGCAATATAGTGTGCCACTATTACCAATAATGATGCCTAGAAGTAAACGTTTTTTCATGATTATTTCTATCGATCAATACAGATAAAGATTTATGTAAGAATTTTATTAGGCAAATAAGCTTACTGCATCATATAAAATAAAGTAAGTTAAGTTGTTTGTTTTCGTCTTAGTGTGTTGGTTTCGTGTCTTCGTCTTTAAAAACCGTCAAGTTTGCTCCGAAAATATCATGACAAACTGCAAAATACTGCACCTGTGTACACACGAAATCAAATAGGAAGTGCTTTATATTCAAGAACAAGAAACATAAGATTGTTAACTACCGTGTTAAACCAAATGATAGAGATGAAAACCGATTATAGATCATGCAATGCGTAACGAACCATAGGTTCTTTACATAAGCAATATACAGGATTCACGCGATGACAACGATATTGGTAAACATTTAACTGTCATCATCATACAACGCATCGGATTATTCGTATCAATGCTATCAAAAATCAATGGCCGGTCTCGTAGTACAGTCGTCAACTCGTACGACTTAACAACATGCCCGTCATGGGTTCAATCCCCAAATAGACCGCGCCGCCATACGTAGGACTGACTATCCTGCTATGGGGGGGAATCAATTAGTCATTGAAAGCCAAGCCCACAAGTGGGTACAGGCAGGCCTTGACCGACATCGGTTGTTGAGCCAAAGAAGAAGAAGAAGAAGCTATCAAAAAAAGCAGCATCGCAGACTTATTTAGGAGTCTTCTGATATAAAATTTGAGCAGTAATTTTTGTTTTACTTTTTATGTTATTTAGCGTAGCCCTGTAACCGGGCCAAATTAACTAGTCCTATAACAAATTTTACAAAAAGGTTCTCATTTTCAATCTCTCACTATAGAGCGTTACTTTTTCACTCCATAGTGAGACGATGTAGGTTAGTGAGTTGATGTTAGGTTAGCTGATGCGGATAGCTTGGATGATTTTTGTACCGTGTTGGTTTTCTCGCACACTTTGCACCGACGTAGCTATTCATCGATGTAGGCGTTGGACGAAAGACGGCAACGATGTTTTCGTCAAACGAACAGACGAATATCGCCCTCACGTATGTGAAGTTGTGTAATATTTATGAAGTGATGTAAACAGCATAAAGATTCAATAACTACAGTTAAGCTTAAAATTTATTGCACCAGCTTCCGTGGTATGTTGGTACGGGTAACCAGTGGATCGCGGGCCACCGCCAGACTGATTGGCTGATTGTTATTGGCCGCACGGTGTACTGTTGATGTCTGGATTGCTGCAGAACGACAACAAAATATCCAGGACTCTACAGGCAGCAGTCTCATTTCACTTTCATTTCATTTCAAATATTCAATCATCTGCGTTACCTTATTGGCCCTTATATTGGTGGAGGAAATGTCGCATTATCCTCTCTTATTGTAGAACGCAAACGTGAACCACTTTTGTGAAGATTTACTCTCGAAAAATCAAGATCAGTACACCGTCGAAGACTCCAAACAGAATCAGATACTGCGAGCTGTCGGGAACCTCAAACCGCTGCGACTCATTAATCAGTATCTGTGCGAAAAGACGCCACGGAAGGCGCTGACGATGTTTCCGACCATGCTGCATTTAGACGACTTTGTGCAGATACTGCCAGACTTTCTACAATACGCCTTATCCACAGCCGAAATATTTCCCCGGTGGACGCGGAGCACTCTTATGCTATCGATGAGCTGGACAACATATTAGTAAACGTGAACCGAATGAACAACGAACAATGAACGGTGTGCGATGAAATTACCGCAGCAGCTACGATTTGACAGAATAATCCAGCGGAGAGGAGACACAGAATGTACAGGTTTTTTTTCTAGATTGACCTGGTGGCATCGGAAATCCGTTTATGCTCGAAAATTGTAATCGCAGTGGCTTCGAGTGGAATTGCTACTCTGCTGCTGACCATAGAAAGCACGCTACACTCTACATTCAAGCTATCGCTCATCCTGGATGCTCACAGTTCCTATGATATCCGTGTACAGTAAAGGTCTGAAGCAGTGTATTCGGCGGAGCATGATTTGGGGCAAATTTGGGGCATGATTTGGGGCATTTGCGGGAAAACATGCGGGAAAACAATGTGAATATTTATACATAAATTATGTATTTCAAGGGGTACACGATCCTTTAATTAATGAATAAAATGTTGTGATCATAGCAACCTCTCTAGTTTAAACGAAGTGTAGTAGGCTTTATTGAAATAGAGAATAAATCAGTCTGCATTTTCCTTTCGTACGAACAAGAAGTTCCAACAGGTTCCAATTCTAATGGAGAAGCGGTCCAGAGATTTGAAACAGTCGGAAGGCCAGCATGGTATGAAACGGAGCCAGTTATGTGTGCAAACAACTGATGAAGAAACTCTGGAGCAGGAATATTCGTTCACGATGCGTGGATTTACAGCCAATTCGTGGATCGTTGATTCAGGAGCAACATCGCATATGTGTATCGATCGGTCATGTTTCGTGGAGCTGGACGAGCGTTATCAGCAGGACGTAATTTTGGCCGATGGCACAACGGCGAGGGTTGAAGGAATCGGTTCGTGTCGAATAACCACGCTGTCTCCGGAGGGTAAAACATCAAGAGTGACTCTTAACGATGTTTTGTTCGTCCCGAAGTTAGAGACAAACTTAGTGTCTGTGAAAAAACTGACGGCGAAAGGTGCTGTGATTCTTTTTGACATGAGCGGTTGTCGAATCGTAAAGGATCAGAAGGTTATTGCACTAGCAACAATTTCAAATGGATTATATTCACTGAAGACCAGAATGCAGAATGTCTTGACCCGAAAGAATGCCCGATATCGATCAATTGCAAAGTGTTTATTGATGCCAATGGATCTTGAATATCGGAATGTACAGCAGAAGGAGGAGGGACTGATGCTTAGGAAAGGCGAGCTTAGAAAACGCAAGTTACGAAAAGGCGAGTCATGTTCTTTTGTACATTGCAAAGATCGGACTATGTCATCAGGGTCTCGAATCTGGATTGGATGTCATGGAAAAGATATGTTTGGAAGGTGTGAGAAGTCCATACCTAGAAATAATGAATTCCAGAGCGTGTGTTGTAGATCATAGCAACCTCGATAGTTAGAATCTGCGCCTACAACTTGGTTTAGAGCCAGCCGAGATTGAGGAGGAGTGTTGTGATCATAGCAACCTCTCTAGTTTAAACGAAGTGAAGTAGGCTTTATTGAAATAGAGAATAAATCAGTCTGCATTTTCCTTTCGTACGAACAAGAAGTTCCAACATAAAATATTAAATAAAAGAAAATTAAGAAATCATAAATAATTATACTGCAATATATGTTATAAATAATATAAGTACACAGAAAAAAAATCTTTCACAAAGGATCCAAAAACAAAATGGTTAATTGAAGTGCAATTCTTATACGCCCTCCGATAAACGTTGCGTAGCCCTGTAACCGGGCCATTTTAACTAGTCCATACAAATGGTAATATGCTGGAGATACTGGTAACGTGCTGCTGTTTTGGGTTAAGAAGCTGCTGTTATTTCCTTCCTCTGTTGTTGTTCGATGGTAGTCGAAAGATGAAGGGCTCACGCACCCGGTTTGCGTTAAAAAGCATTGAATTCCAGCAACTTCTTCAGTGAGTGACTGTTTCAACAACCAACAGCATAGGCACATGTAATTATCACATCTAATACTGCATACACTTTTAGGAATAACAAAGACTCGGAGGGCTCGATCTCCGCCAGAATGTCTAGGAAAATTTCCTTCGACACACGATTTTTTTTAAATCTTAAATTAACAACCACGAAATGAAATATGTATAACACGGATTGCACAAATGATCCGCATGCCCGCTGCGCAAAGCGACGGAAGAAATCATGGAGTTCTGAGAATTTTATCATGCCTTCCTTTTCTCTCCAACGGCAAATTTGTCGAGCAGCTCGTCGAGCTACCCGTCCCTGGCCCCGCCTCACACCCCTCGCTTGAGCGCGCTGTCGAAGGTTTGGATGTGTTGGTGCGTCAGACGGCCAATCGCTGTCAGCCGTCGTCCGTGCTTTTTCCCTCCATAGCGCTATCTCTTTCTCGCGTGTGGTCAATACTCGCGAGCTGTTGTGGCGCCTAAAAATGCCGTTAACAAACATTGCGGCGATGAAGTTGCATTTTCACAAATCAAACCAAAAAATCGCAATGAGTTCAAACACTGCAATATAAAAATGACTAAGGAATCGCTAGTTTACGCTGGAGGGTTTGCTGTGCAACGCGCTGAACCCTAATTCGCAATGACACGTTCAGCCCGGCGCTGATTTTCATCAACTTTCCGTTCCACCAGCATCAAGAACGCAAGCTGATTGTGAAACCAGCATCCTGGAAAGTTCACTGGTAGTCCCTGGGACATGTCATCGTGCTGAACGTGTTAAGCATTAAGCATAACTTTGTTACCCTAAGCTTTTGCTTTCGTATGCTGTAGATTACATAGATATCCTGAGCCATCTGCGCGTGGGTGTGAGCGTGCGTGTGTGTGCAACACTTTCGCCAAATGTGTTTTCTTCCGGAATGTTATGATCCATCGGTCAAAGAAAGGAAGGTGTTCATGAAAGGCGGAAAGACGAATTGAGGCCCCTGTCAATGGTAACTGATGACAGGGAGGAGGGGGTACTGGCACACAGGTGTTGGAAGATTGAACGGTATACTTAAATTGCCGGCTGATGGGAGGGAGGGGGGGGTGCCCATGGGACCCCTACGATCATCGGTCACAGGCCCTAAAATTGTAGTCGCCATGGGGTGAGGGGAGGTGCAAATGGTTCTCCAGCCACGGGGCCCTAACGACCATCTTTCCCGGGGCCCTTATCGCTAATACTCTGTCCAATTGTAGACATACGGCTGTAGTATGCCGACCGCCTAGTATGCGGCTGTAGTATGCGACTAGAGATCCTCGGCGACCGCCTAGTCCGCCTACCGTTAGGTCCGCCGCTGATTCATGACGGTGTTTTTTTATCGTGGAGGTGCATCCTTCCTCCTGCCTGCAGCGTATGCATCGAGCAGGAGACAGTGTGGCAAAATGCAAATTACCCGCTGGATAGGAGCGGTCGCGCGGTAACGCCATCATTCCGCACATCTGCATGCCCGTCGTGGGTTCTAACCGCGTATGAATCGTCCGCCGTAGCAAGAGGTGACTATCCGGCTACGTGGTACTCAAGTCCTGAAAAGGCCGGCATGACCGCGTAGGCCATTACGCCAATAATAAGAATAATAATAATAAGAAGAAGAACGTAGCATAGCAGTCCACACTCGGGGAAGGTTTTTGTTTTGACTTTGTTGCTGCCGGGCTACCGCTGTGACGCGACAAATGCACGGAATGCACTCGACCAAAACATGAACCTACCGATCCGAAACGATTCCAAGGCAGTAGTGATGGGCAAAACGGCTCCGAAGCCGGAGCCGGCTCCGACCGGCTCCAGACAATTTCGGAGCCGGCTCCGGAGCCGGCTCCGCACCCACGGCTCCGGAGCCGGCTCCGCACCTACGGCTCCGGAGCCGGCTCCGCACCCACGGCTCCGGAGCCGGCTCGGCACCAACGGCTCCGCTCCAACGGCTCCGGAGCCGGTTTGAACACAAAGGACCAAAATAACCTTTTCAATGAAGTTTCAATCGAGAAAATCCGTAAATAGCGAAGTAGGTCATGTTTAAAAGAATTTATCAAAAAAAAAAACATCGATGACTTTTGAATATTGTTAAGAAAGGCGAGACCAACGAATGCTACACAACGTCATGCATGGCAATACTGCAATCACATCGTGTATTGGTTTCCACACGTGCGAGAAGATATATTCATTTTTTTATTACGCTATCATACAATGATGTCTCTATTGAACCGTTAGTTCGGATCCGTTGGTCTGGAGCCGTTTATTCGTCGCCGGCCCCGGAACGGTGGGCCTGAAGCCGGCTCCGCAGCGGTTGGAACGGAGCCGTGAGTGCAGAGCCGTTAGTCCGGAGCCGGCTACGGAGCCGTTGGTGCGGAGCCAGCTCCGGAGCCGTCGGAGCAGAGCCGGCTCCGAAGCCATCGGAGCAGAGCCGGCTCCGGAGCCGTCGGTGCGGAGCCGGCTCCGGAGCCGTCGGAGCGGAGCCGGCTCCGGAGCCGTCGGAGCGGAGCCGGCTCCGGGAAAAAGTCAGAGCCGGCTCGGCTGTTAGTCCGGAGCCGGCTCCGGAGCCGTTGGTGCGCTCCGAAATGCCCATCACTACAAGGCAGTGCCGGTCGCACGGCGTCATGATAACTACTCCAGTCCAACAAGCCACCAGATTCTGGACGGACAGGTGCAGCACCATACGCGCACCGTAATAAACAAATCCAGAATCCTCTTTTGTATGGATTCAATTCAAAATGTTGTTTCCACTTGCATCCGCTAGCTGAATTAGAAATAAATGTGCAACATATCACACGCACGTTTGCTTAGATCGTGTGTCTTTTTAATACCCCCAACAGCAGAGCCGATCGCAAAGATGCCAATGCCAATGGTTTTGTTGTCTCTCAGGTAGCGAGATCTAAAATGAATGGACTTTGTAGCCGCAGCGAACGAAAATGTACGCATCAGAATCAAATAGTTTTTGGGTTTCCAAACACACGCACACACACAAACACGCGCGCGCAAACTCACACACACATACGCACGCACTCACGCACGCACACACACACGCACGCCCGCACGCACACATGCACGTACGCGTGCACGCGAGCACGCACGCACGAAAGCGCGCACGCCAGCACGCACCCACGAAAGCGCGCCCGAGAGCACGCGCCTCCGAAGTCGCGCACGCGATTACGCACCCTCCACCAACCCCCCCCCCCCCTCCCGCACGAGCGAGTACGGTTACCTTATCGGAAGAAAGGCTAGTTCAGCTATCATGTAGCGCATCCTCATCCCTAGCGCCGGGCGGGGTGGGGAATCGCGACATGATAGAGTGAACGGCCACTTTCCCCGCGCTGTGTGTGTGCGTGTGTGTGACGAGACCCGAAAACGCGAGACAAATTTCGGCACATAAAAAAAAAATATTGTCACTATACACTGTGCTACATGATGCTTAGAAGGTCGTTGAAGCATGAAACATGTTCAAATTAAAAAATATTAAATTAGTGTTAGACGTTCTGATACGATTGTTTTAAATAGGCTTCTACACCCTCAACTGGCAGGGGCATCGAATGGTCTCATCAGCAGCGGCACGAAATAAAATGAACCATCAATACACCGATAACACTTTAAATCCCAAACCAACCCAACCAGCTTCTCCCACGGCGTCTCAAGGTCACACACAAATTAATAAATGCTAACACCCACCAATAACAATACACAACCGCAATGCACATATGAGTATCAACGCATACACCGCAACAGCCAATCAGCTGGCGGTGGAAGGCACGGGCAGAAGCGCAAGTAAGGCAAGGCAGGGTGAGGGAGAGGGAGGGAGAAGAAGCGGACGAAAAAATAAATGGGCGCCAATATTTTTAAATTGTTTTTGACCGTTTGTTTTGCTCCACCGCCATAAATAGTTCGTCCATTTCTTAAACAGATGGCGCTAACCCTGCGCAGGCCTGCGCAGGAATCGCTGAAGTCCCGCGTGGGGAATGGGCCAAAATCTGCGCTGTCCAGCGCAGAATTTAGTACATTTCCTGCGCAGGAAACTGCTCGAATTTGCGCAGCGGGGATCTGTGATGTACATATTATAATGTACACACTCTCATTCCAAACGTCACTGTGACTGGTCGAAGATTCTCTGCGCTCCGACTATTTTCAATATTATTCCGAGAAAACCTGTATCTTTGCTGAACCTGTTGCTGTTGTAGGTGACTTCATTGCCTGGTTTTGTTTAACAACTGGATTATTCACCGTCAATCACCTGGAAACGTTTTTCCGGCCCACAATCATTACGTCGCTTCAACATCACAATCAATCGCTCATCCACAAAGCAATGGCTGGTATTTGTTCCGCCTGCGCTAACGACATCGTAGCTGCTGATCGCATTGTGAAATGCCAGGGTTGGTGCAACTCTGAGTTTCACTTCTCATGCAGCGGACTGAGGAACTGTCCGCTACTATAGAATCCTGTGCACAGCTTTTTTGGGCCTGTAAAGCCTGTGTAAAGTTTCACAAGGATCCGCGTACGGCCGTGTTGAGGTCATCCACCCCGTACACGCACACTTCTGTCGACCTATTGTCCAGCATAGCCGACCTTAAAGCGGGCCTCCGTAGCGAGCTGTCACAGCATACCACAGCCATTAAGTTAGAGCTTCTGGAAGTTTTAAAGGCGGAGATCCGCTCCTGCTTGCGATCATCGCATGCTGCCACCGATTTACCGTCTCAACGGCCCATTCATCACAATTCAGCGCCTAAATTATTTAATTCAGTGGTCAAAAATATCCCTGGTACTATTACACCCACACTACAACAGTATCCATCATTAGCCGCTTCTCTTAGTGTGAGTGCGAACGATCCGTCATCCTTCACCAATATGCCACCAGTTTAAAACCCGCAAACACCACTACTCAGAGGATCGGGATCGCCGCTCGATTCTGACACACTAGACACCATCCCACACACTGATACGCGAATGTGGCTATTCTTTACGCGTTTCTCCCCATCGGTTACCACTGAGCAGATTTCTCTCATGGTGCAAGTACGTCTAGCACTCGATAAGCGGGATGTGTTTGTACACCGTCTGACGAAGCTTGGTGCCGACACTAGTACACTCTCATTTATCTCATTTAAGGTGGGCATACCAGCCACTCTACGCAACAAGGCTCTCTCACCTAAGACATGGCCCTCTACTCTTTCCTACCGAGAGTTCCGTGACTATCGGACCAATAATTATAACACTAATACCTGTGCAACAACTGAAACAAATTCGATGCTCGATCAAAACGTTACTCTCGCTACCGACACTTATCATAATCCTCTCTCACATTCTGGAGGGAGTGCCGCGATGCCAACTACTACAACAGATACTACAACAACAACTACAACAGATACGCTCGCACAGCCCGTTACGATTTCCTCACCTGCCATGACCACTACAGTCACAGCTTTGTTTACAAACGAACCACATCCTGACCTTAATGAGCGAATGCTTGTTTCCACCACACCTACCAGGTCACCTTCCGAATGCTTAGCCGCTCCTAAAAAACGACCGAAGCGAAACGCTAAACGGACTGATGAATCTGCTGACGCTGGCCCGTCGGATGAATAGCAATCTTGCACTGCATCCGGCGATGTACCTCGTTCAGCTCATCCCAGTCTCTCTATCTACTACCAAAAAGGTACGTGGTCTACGAACGAAAACTACAAATCTTCGCCTGGCGCTATCAGAATCAGAATATGATTTTATCATTCTCACCGAGACTTGGCTTACTCAGTCCATACCTTCTTCGCTCCTCACTGACGATCATTATCATATCTACAGGTGCGATAGGAATCTTTCCAACAGTGCCCTCTCACGCGGTGGGGGTGTTTTAATTGCATGTTCCTCTTCAATACCGACATGTGAAATCGCATCGCCTAACACCATACTGGAACAACTTTGGATCAAAACATTGCTGCCAGGTGTCTCTGTTTACATCGGCGTTGTATACATTCCGCCTAGTCATGCGAATGACCCCGCAGTGATGAACGCTTTACATGATAGTGTACGTGAAATTTCAAGCCGCGTTAAAGAGAGCGATTTATTATACGTCTTCGGAGACTTCAATAAACCTGATATCAGATGGAAGCTGACTAATACATCAGAAGCCACCGATTGCTCTCCATGTTATTCTGTCATGCATTATGCACCTTTATGCAATTCCGTGGCAAATACCGATTTCCTTGATGGGTTGCATAGTATCGGATTATTTCAGTTGAGTGGTATTGCAACCTTCACCATGCGGCAGATCTTGGAGAAGATGGCTGAATACAAAAACGACACATACCATCTCTTCATAGACTTCAAAGCCGCATACGATAGCATAGCCAGGGTAAAACTGTACGACGCTATGAGCTCTTTTGGAATCCCGGCCAAACTGATAAGGCTAGTTAGAATGACTATGACCAACGTCACATGCCAGGTTAGGGTGGATGGAAAACTCTCAGGACCTTTTGCTACCACCAAGGGTCTGCGCCAGGGGCACGGGCTTGCCTGTCTCCTATTCAACTTGGCGCTAGAGAGAGCCATCCGTGACACGAGGGTGGAGACTACGGGAACCATCTTCTATAAGTCAACCCAGATCCTGGCATACGCTGATGATATAGACATCATTGGTCTGCGGCTCTCCTATGTAGCAGAAGCCTACCAAGGGATCGAGCAGGCGGCAGAGAACCTCGGATTGCAGATAAACGAGGCAAAGACCAAACTGATGGTGGCAACATCAGCGGGCCCGCCAACAAATAATCAGAATATACGTAGGCGTGACGTGCAGATAGGTGAACGCACTTCTGAAGTCGTCCCACAATTCACCTATCTGGGATCAAAGGTCAGCAACGACAATAGCATGGAAGATGAGTTGCGCGCAAGGATGCTGGCTGCCAACCGGTCATTCTACAGCCTGAAAAAGCAGTTCACCTCAAAGAACCTGTCGCGACGGACGAAGCTGGGACTATATAGTACCTCTATAGTACCAGTGCTCACATACGCCTCTGAGACATGGACACTGTCCAAATCTGACGAAACCCTCTTAGCCGCGTTCGAGAGGAAGATGCTCAGAAGGATACTTGGCCCCGTATGTGTGGAAGGACAATGGAGGAGCCGCTATAATGACGAGCTATACGAGATGTACGGCGACCCCACTGTCGTACAGCATATAAAGCTCGCCAGGCTCCGGTGGGCTGGCCATGTTATACGCATGGAAACGGACGACCCAGCCCGTAAAGTCTTTTTAGGCCGTCCACAAGGACAGAGGAGGCGTGGTAGGCCCAAATTGAGGTGGCAAGATGGCGTGGAGGCGTCCGCCATTAAGGCCGGGATAACGGACTGGCAGACGAAGGCGCGAGACCGTGAGCGGTTTCGGACACTCCTGAGGCAGGCCAAGACCGCAAAGCGGTTGTAGCGCCGGATAAGTAAGTAAGTAAGGTATTGCAAATCAATCTGGGCGTCAATTGGATCTGGTCTTCGCAAACCTTGCCACAACCAATATTTTGTGCGACTCAATCACACCTCTGCACTCTGTGAATGGTACTTCGGCTCTAGAGAACTCCCTCCCATACGTAACACACTGTAGTATTCCACTTCTCAGTGAGGACTTTCATCATCCTTCATTGGATATGATGATTTTTTATCCCGTACAACTATCCCACACCACCAACAGTCACACTAGCAGTACAGTCAATAGAAATTTCTTCAAAACGAATGTGGAACGTATGAATTCTCTTATTGTGTCGTTTGACCGCAATTTTGACTGCTCCAACTTTGCCACTTTCGACCAAGCTACCGATTTCTTTAGCGTTTTTATGCGCTCAGCGATTAATTCCTGCGTTCCTGTTGCTCAACGAAAGTCTGGCCCCGATTGGTCTAATGCATCTTTAAGACGGTTGAAAAAAATAAAATCAAAAGCCTACGCGGATTACAGTAGAACGAGATCATCGCTGCATAGGAGAATTTTTTTCGATGCACTGAACAATTACTTACTTACTTACTTATCCGGCACTACAACCGCTTTGCGGTCTTGGCCTGCCTCAGGAGTGTCCGAAACCGCTCACGGTCTCGCGCCTGTCTGCCAGTCCGTTATCCCGGCCTTAATGGCGGACGCCTCCACGCCATCTAGCGACCTCAATTTGGGCCTACCACGCCTCCTCTGTGCTTGTCGACGGCCTAAAAAGACTTTACGGGCTGGGTCGTCCGTTTCCATGCGTATAACATGGCCACCCCACCGGAGCCTGGCGAGCTTTATACGCTGTACGATAGTGAGGTCGCCGTACATCTCGTATAGCTCGTCATTATAGCGGCTCCTCCATTGTCCTTCCACACATACGGGGCCAAGTATCCTTCTGAGCATCTTCCTCTCGAACGCGGCTAAGAGGGTTTCGTCAGATTTGGACAGTGTCCATGTCTCAGAGGCGTATGTGAGTACTGGTACTATATAGGTACTATATAGTCCCAGCTTCGTCCGTCGCGACAGGTTCTTTGAGGTGAACTGCTTTTTCAGGCTGTAGAATGACCGGTTGGTAACCAGCATCCTTGCGCGCAACTCAGCTTCCATGCTGTTGTCGTTGCTGACCTTTGACCCAAGATAGGTGAATTGTGGGACGACTTTTATTTATTTATTTATTTATTATTATAAAGTATCGAGCCTCCATGGCCTACATACACAATTAAAACTAATGTCTTATAAACTATGTGTTCCTAAAATTAGACATAATGCATTCTCGTATGACACTAGAACATTTTGGTATACTAAAGGACAGGTCTATAACATTTGAAAATAAATTAAAATTCTTGGACATCAATAGCAACGGATCCCTAGCACAGAAAAGACGATAACGAAAATCAGTTATTAAAAATTGTCGAGTTCTTAAAGGTCTAGTAGAGACATAAAAATTTACTTGACTTAGCAATAGAGATGCATCGATTCTTCCAGTTAATAGTTTAAAAATAAAAATTCCTTGGGCAACCATTCTTCTCTTTCCCAAAGTTTCAAGCCCTAACAACTGACACTTCGTATGATAAGCTGGTAGTACGTCGTTATGTCTCCACGGAAGCCGCTTAATAGCTACCCGGGTAAATTTTCGCTGGATCCTCTCAAGCCTCTCAATTCTAGTAACTTGCTCCGGAAACCAAGCAACTGAAGCGTACTCAATCAAAGGACGAACAAGGCAACAGTAAAGTGATTTTAAACAGAGAGGGTCATGAAACATTTTGCTACTTCTAATTATTTGTCCAAGAGTCCTGTTGGCCCTAGCAATTACGTCGTCAAATTGTTTGTCTAAATAAAGTTTAGTGTCTAATATAATGCCTAAGTCCCTAACAGTTTCAGATCGAGGCAATGAAGTGTCAGAAAGAACATAATTAAAACATAAAGGAGCTCTCGCACGAGTAAACGAAATAACCGAGCACTTACTGACGTTGAGTGACAAACAGTTTAAGGAACACCAATTATTAAAAATAGAAAGAAAGCCTTGCAATCGGAGACAGTGATTAGAACTACGCACAGGAAAGTACATTTTAAGGTCATCTGCGTATAGTAGAACCGGGCAGTCAGGTATAGCGTAGACAGTGTCGTTAATAAAGAGATTAAATAATAGAGGCTCTAAAATGCTGCCTTGAGGAACACCAGATACCCTGCTAAATTCACTAGAGATGCAATCCCCAATCTTAACACGTACTGAACGACGCGATAGGTAGGAATTCAGCCACTTAACTATACTGATATGAAAACCAAGCTTTAAAAGTTTGCTAGTCAAAGTATGGATATTGACGCTATCGAAAGCAGAGTGAAAATCAGTATAAACAGTATCTACTTGGAACCCTTTGTCTAGCTGCTTGTAAGTAAAATGCAAGAACTGCACTAAGTTTGTGACGGTGGAGCGTCCAGGTAGGAAGCCATGTTGCAAAGGAGTAAATACGTTAATAGCGCCATGCATTATATGTTTATGAACCAATAATTCGAACAGTTTGCTGGGGGCACATAGCATGGAAATAGCTCGATAATTTGAGATAGACGTTCTGTCGCCTTTTTTGTAAACAAGAAATATCCATGACTTTTTCCATTGGTCAGGAAAGAATCCAGTGCGAAGTGATTTATTAAAAATGGTTGCTAGTGGTGAAGCCAATTCATCAATGCATGAAACGATCACTATTCCCGGAATGTTATCGGGTCCAGAGGCTGAGGAGGGTTTCAGCTTTGAAGCCATTAAACGTACATCATCGATTGTAAAAGAAGGCAATGAAATGTCTACGGAGTCCTGAGCCACAAAACGTAACGCTTCCTCTACCTTCAGGTTTTGTTCGGGAAAGCTCGTGCAACTACGCGCAAACAGCTCTGCAAAACCATTACGTATTTCTCGCGTGTCGGTAAATAATCGACCATCAAGTGTCATGCATGATGGGAGGGAAGTACGTTTCATCTTACGGTCCATAAAGTTCCAAAATGATTTTGGACAAGCCCGAATGGATATCTGGACACGGCGGATGTAATTAGCATACAATTTTCGGTTATGAAACTTGAAGATCCTTGCAGCCTCCAGGAAATTGCTTCTATCGGCTTCATTGCGTGTACGACTGAATATACGATATGCAGAACGACGCATTCTTTCTAACCTTTTAAGGTATCTAGTGCACCATGGTTGTGAATTTGTAAATATTCGTTTAGGTACGAATTGTTCAATGATGTTTGACACTGTTGACGTTAAGTATTCAGAAGCAGCTTCTAATTCCATGTTTTGAAGTCTAGTCCAATCAGTGTCCCTCAACGCTTGCTTTATGCTAACAAAATCAGCTCTGGCAAAATTATAAGCAGATACAGCACCAGGCAAGACTATGTCGGAATTATCGTCTGAACTAGTGTGGGAGTTCTGCAGCGTGATTTCCAGTGGTGGATGGTGGTTATCAACCGGAACAATCGCGACAAGGGGGACGGTGACTGAGTGCATAGGCACGCTATTTTCAAGCTCATTTGAGACGAACACAAGATCCAATTGTCTTCTTAGATCATTTACTATCCCACTAATTTGTTTTAAGCAATGATAATTTATCACATCCAAAAAGCGATTTTGACCAGGCACAGATGACGCGTGTTCATAGTGCCTGTCGATAGCACGCCAGGCGATCATTGGTTGGTTGAAGTCACCCAACAGACACATCGTATCGTTGTCGTTCATAGAAGCACTCACACTATCAAGAGCCTCGTCGAAAGCAGTCATAGTTGCAGTATTTGTACTAACATCAGGAGGGATGTAACTTACACCAACAAAGATTTTACTTGAAGGCAGCAGGATTTTAACCCAGCAGTGTTCAATACACGTTATATTGGTGTGCACAGGAAGGCATTTGAGACGTTTGGAAACAGCGATCAGGACACCACCACCAATCTGTCTGACACTGTTATTAGCATTTCTATCGCTTCTATAGATAGCGTATTTGTCACAGATTACCTGCTGCGATAGTATTGTATCATCAAGCCATGTTTCTGTGAGAACAATAACATCGTGATCAAGCTCACTAGAAGCAATGTAAACATCCTCAAGTTTAGTGCGAAGTCCATGAACGTTTTGATAATATATGGTAAGGTCATTATTTTGCCGGTTTAGTGTTTGGCCATTGTTTACAATAGTGGTCTCTGCATGCGTCGATACAGTTGAATGTGGAACGAAAAGACTTCAAAAGTGCGTTCACCTATCTGCACGTCAAGCCTATGTAGATTCTGATTATTTGTTGGTGGGCCCGCTGATGTTGCCACCATCAGTTTGGTCTTTGCCTCGTTTATCTGCAAACCGAGGCTCTCTGCCGCCTGCACGATCCCTTGGTAGGCTTTGCTACATAGGAGAGCCGCAGACCAATGATGTCTATATCATCAGCGTATGCCAGGATCTGGGTTGACTTATGGAAGATGGTTCCCGTAGTCTCCACCCTCGAGTCACGGATGGCCCTCTCTAGCGCCAGGTTGAATAAGAGACAAGCAAGCCCGTCCCCCTGGCGCAGACCTTTGGTGGTAGCAAAAGGTCCTGAGAGTTTGCCATCCACCCTCACCTGGCATGTGACGCTGGTCATAGTCATTCTAACTAGCCTTATCAGTTTTGCCGGGATTCCAAAAGAGCACTGAACAATTATCGTCGACAAAATCGTGTGCTCTACCGCTACTTCATTCGCCGTACTGAAAGGCAGCTGTTTTCTAAGCCGACACGGTTCTGGAGCTTCTGGAACAAACGGCGCAATACAAGAAGTATCCCTGCGTCAATGACCTACAATGGCGAAACTAGTATCGATACATCCGATATTTGCAACACTTTCGCCAATCGTTTCGCTGATGCATTCACCCTTCCTGTTCACAATCCTAACACACTAGCTGAGGCCACTCGCAATACTCTATGGGATGCTATCGACTTTATTTTACCCACAATTGACGAAGCACTAGTTGCGCGCACACTCAGCGATATAAAACCATCTACATCATCTAGACTTGACAATATTCCCGCATACATTTTGAAGCACTGCCGTCAATCACTAGCACCCATTCTTGCCAAAATATTTATTGATTCCCTTATGCGTGGCACGTATCCTGCGTCCTGGAAACACGCGCGAATGGTTACTGTCCATAAGAAAGGCAGTCGACTTCATGCTAGTAATTATCGTGGCATTGTTTCCCTATGCGCTTGTGCAAAGGTGTTTGAGCTCATTCTATACAACCCGCTACTCACAGCAGTTCAAAACTATATGAGCCCTAGTCAGCATGGATTTCTCCCAAGGAGATCTTCCACCACAAATCTTACTGAATTTTTTGGTTTCTGCTTCGACAACATGGATCGTGGTACTCAAGTTGATGCAGTATATATCGACTTCAGGGCTGCGTTCGATAGTATCTTTCATGATATTCTACTCTCGAAGCTAAAAAAACTCGGTTTCCTCGACTGGTACATCACCTGGTTGCGTTCATATTTAACTGGTCATTCGTACTACATAAGCATAGGATCTCATCGTTCTCACTCCTTCACCAGCTCCTCCGGTGTGCCTCAAGGGAGTAATTTGGGACTGCTACTCTTCCTCATCTATATAAATGATCTATCTTTTGTTTTACCGCCAGGCCAACACCTAATGTACGCCGACGATGTAAAAATATTCGCTCCAGTTAGAAACGACAGTGACTGTGTACGCCTTCAAACGATCTTTGAGAATCTGGATAGCTGGTGCAGCAGAAACGCCCTCCAAGTGTGTGCTGATAAATGCCAGTGTATATCATTCAGCAGAGCCCGTCACCCCATAACGTTTACATACACTATGCTCAATACGGCTTTGGCTCGCACGACATGTATCCGTGATCTGGGGGTGCTATTAGATCAGAAGATGTCATTTCGCCCTCACATTGATAGCGTTGTTGCGAAGGGAAATCAGCTACTTGGTTTAATTACGCGGACCTGTAGCGAGTTTACCGATCCCATGTGCGTCAAGTCGATCTTCTGTGACATCGTAAGGTCGTGCCTGAAGTACTGCTGTCCGATCTGGTGCCCGCTTGGCGTTGGTGACATCAATCTCCTCGAAGCCATTCAACGGAGACTCACCAGGTACGCGGTTCGACTCCTTCCATGGCAATCCCACCACGCTCGGCCCTCCTACCATCAGCGGTGTCTGCTTCTCGGACTTGAACCACTCTGCTCTTGACGAAAAAACGCCCAATGCCTTTTCATATTTCGGCTCCTTAACGGAGAGATCGATTCCCCGGCATTACTAGCCAGCATCAATTTGATCGCTCCCTGTCGGATTCTTAGATCCAATTTCCATCTCCGTGTACCGCGTACCCGCAACAACCATAGCCAGGGACACCCCATTATACGTATGTCCCTCGAGTTCAATAAAGTGTTAGATTTGTTCGATTTCAGTATGTCTACTTCTACGTTCAAGGAGAAATTGCGTCTACGTCACATTTAATGTTAGCTTATAACTAGAGGTCTATTTATATGTTATAAATGATCATTGTTATACATATCTTAATTTAATTATAAGGTTGCCGATTAGACACAATGGTCCGTCGGTTGTGTATGAAATAAATAAATAAATAAATAAATAAATAATAGAATTTCAATTAGTATGATAAGGTGCAACAAATAAAACGAACTGTGATGTATATAGTATATTAGAATTACAATTAGTACAATAAGCTGCTATGAATGAAAAGAACTGTGATGTACATAGTATACTAGAATTACAATTAGTATGATAAGGTGCAACAAATAAAACGAACTGTGATGTAAATAAAAAAATATCTTTTTAAAATTTTAATTTTTTTTGTCCGCGCAGGACTTTGCGCCAAAATATAATTTAAATATCTCTTAAATCATTTCATCGAAATGATAAAAAGGCTGTATGCTAAATATTTCTTCTTTGAAACGAGAAGGAACATAAGATTTCTCCCCGGTAGGATAGTAAGTAAGTATATAAGTAATTTATTGATTTGTTTTGTAACAATATTCCACGAATTATACATTGGTTCCGATCGATTGACCTCTACTCAATAACCTGATTGTTATAACGCTTTGCGTATTTGGATTGTACATCTTTACCTGAATTGAAGTAGATAGGGAAAAATTAGAAAAAAACCCTCTTATTGTTATACCTTAAGATAATCCTACGAACTAGTCCTTACTCCTATTTTTACATCTACATTATAATCTAGCTATTTACAATTGTGCCTTCACTGGCATTACAAAACTTATGTGTTACGAACAAATTTTTTACTAGTTCAAAACCAGTAATTCTATGCATATCAATTGTGCTATGCCATGGGGGAAGGTTTAGGACTCTTTTCAAGAACTTATTCTGAAATACTTGTAACTTATTTATATGAACATTTGCACAATTTGCCCATATCTTAGATGAGTAAAGAATTGTTGGCCTAATTACGGTTTTAAAAAGTAACAATTTGTTTTTTAAGTTCAATTTAGAATTCTTGTTTATGAAGCTATACAAAATTTTTATAAGTCTTGATCCACTTATAACTTTTTCCTCTATATGTTTCCTGAAGGTGAGCCTTTTATCCAAAAACAATCCCAAATACTTTACATTATCTTTCCAAGGAATATCCCAGTCACTTATTTTTAGATTACGATCTGGTAATTTATATGCGCTAGTGCAACGTGTAAAAAATATGGCCTCAGATTTTTCCTCGTTGATTTTTAATTTCCAATTTTTACAAAATGTCACATATTTTTGAATCCCATTGTTGAGGTTTTTAATAATAGATTTTGGATTGGAATCCGAACTACTCATAGCAAAGTCATCTGCAAAACAATATTTTTTTACAGATTTTGTTTTAGGCAAGTCGCTTGTAAATATGTTGAAAAGAACGGGTGACAGCACGCTGCCTTGGGGTAATCCGGCAGGTGGGTGAATGTCATTTGATTTCGAAGAGGTTATTTGCACGAAACAGCTTCTATCGGATAAAAATGACTGAATCAGTTGAATGATGTTCGGAGGAAAATTGAAAGAAATTAGTTTGTACAAAAGCCCTTGGTGCCATACCGTATCAAACGCTTTTTCTAGATCTAGCATCACAAAACCAGTGGATTTTTTAATATTTCGCTGTGTTTTGATGTGTGTGGTTAATCTATCAATTTGTTTAGTAGTTGAATGCCCTGGTTGAAAACCGTATTGGTAAGAAGGTATGATGGTGTGTTGATTGAGATGTTGAATAATTTTTTTGTGTAAAATTTTTTCAAAAATTTTACCCAAACAACTGAGTAAACTTATTGGTCTATGGCTTTTAGGGTCTTTATGGTCTTTTTTGGGTTTTGGAATTGGGATGACTTTGCCAATTTTCCATTCAAAAGGAAAATAGTGGATTTTGGTACAAGCGTTTAAAATAAACGCTAAATATACGAAGGCTTTTTTAGGCAACTGTTTTAGGGAATGGTTATTGATTTGATCTGGCCCTTGAGATTTTTTTGATTTCAACTTATTCATATTCATATTCAAATTTATTTGTCTACCTTTTGGTTACACAAATACTTAAATAATACTTATTACCTAATTTCCTAACCTAACAAAAATGAATACATATTATCTAAAATTTGAGAAAATTCTTTTTTTAGAAAATTAGAATTTAAAATTTAAAAATTAAAAATTAAGGCAGCACGGGATTATGGAGGGTTCTAATGCGGGATCGGAAAGAGGATAAGGGAAGGTTGAAATCAAACATAGAATATACACAGTTAAATCGACGAATTGCACGAAGAAGGGGGTCATTACGGCCCACTGCAGTTCGGCGGGAAGGGATCACTAGGGGAGGGCGGTTTCGAAGAACACGGTTAGGGGCGTAGAAAGGGATAGAAGAAAGAAGGGAAGGAGAATCAATATTACCAAGGAGTAATGCGGCAATAAAGGTGGATTGGGCATGGGAACGGCGGTTTTCCAATAGTTCCAGGCCAAGCTGCCGACACCTGCCCTCGTAAGGAGGTATGGGAGAGGACAATCTACCCAGGATTTTACATATAGCAAACCTGGTGAACGATCGCTGCACCCGCTCGATACGTTCCACGTGGGTTCGAGCTGTAGGGGACCAGACTACTGAGCAGTACTCCAAAATCGATCTGACCAGAGAGCAGAACAGAGTCTTGAGGCACATAGGGTCGGAGAAATCGCACGCAATTTTCTTTAGGAGACCCAATGTTTTCCGCGCCTGATTGACAACTGAGTCAATGTGGTGGCTGAAGGTGAGGCCTCTGTCAAGCAAGACACCGAGGTCTTTTACGACACAAACACGATTGACTGGTACAGAATTTAGGACGTAAAGTTTAGGACGAGTAAGTGATTGGAGACTGCGAACGACTAAACGAAATGACGTTACACTTATCAGGACATAATGTGAGGGAATTACTAGAACACCAAGACGAAAAACGATCAAGAATATTTTGTAGGGAAATGCAATCTCTAGGAGACGAAACTGGGAGAAAGATTTTGAGGTCGTCTGCGTAGCAAAGGAAACACTCAGGAGGGAGGGTGGTACGGACATCATTAATAAAAATTATGAACAGCAAAGGACTTAGAACACTACCTTGCGGTACGCCTGCACTACATGAAAAGGGAGTCGAAAACATATCATTAAATTTAACACTATAGGAACGATCACATAGAAAAGAACGTAACCAAGATACAAAAAGATTATTGACGTCAAGTTGTGAAATTTTATTTAGAAGTAAGGAATGAGGAATACGATCAAATGCAGATTTGAAGTCAGTATAAATAGTATCAACTTGTTTAACTGACTCTAACTGGGATGATACGAAAGAGGTGAAGGACATAAGGTTAGTTGTTGTAGAACGGTTAGGAAAAAAGCCATGTTGCTGAGGGATAATAGTAGAAGAGGTGAGTTTAAACACATAGGTATGGATAATATGCTCAAATACCTTGGTTATTGCGCATTGTATTGAGATGCCACGGTAATTGGAAATGACAGACGGGTTACCTTTTTTGTGAATGGGAACTAGCCATGCTCGCTTCCACAATAAAGGGAATGAAGACGAGGACAAAGATAGGTTAAACAATTTTACCAATAGAGGGACGAAAAGAAAGGGTGACTTTTTTAAAACCGAGGCTGGTATTCCATCCGGTCCAGGGGAGAAGGATGGCTTAAGTTTTTTAAGAGCTTCAGAGACTGTATTAACATTGACAATACCCTCAGCCCATGCGACGGAGTTTAACCAGGCCATATGCCCTCAGACTCTGTCAGAGGTTGACTCTCCGGTCTAGACAGACCATTGGCGAAATGCTCAGCGAATAGGGAACAGGTGTCAGCAGCATTGTCCGTAGTGACCGTACCGAGCGACATGGAAGTAGGAAGGGAAGAGGGATTACGACGCTTCTTGGCATAAGACCAAAAAAGTTTAGGATTACGGTATAACATGCATTGAAGCCTTCCAAGATACAACCTATAACTGGCCCGATTATAAATACGAAAAGCAGAAGCGGCATATTTGAAAACTCTACGATTATACTCAGAAGGAGTTGAGCCGAGTTTTTTGAGGGCACGTGTTCTATCCGCCTTTAATGACCGCAATGTAGCATCATACCAAGGAAGGCGAGAGGAGGGTTTAGAACGAGGACAACATAAAGGGAGAGCTGCCTTAACAATATTACTAAATTGCTCCACCGCTACGTCCACAGTGGAGGGAGAATCGGTTCTAATTTCTAAAAAATTCCAATTTCCAAAAATAAATGATGTTTTTAATGTGTTTTGGTTTAATAAAGTTTATGGGATTGAAGTTGTTGCTGGGTTGTGCTTGATGGTAGGAGAAGAATCTACTATTTGTCTCTTGGATGTGATGTTCAATTGGGCTCTGATTAGGAAACGTTGTTCTGTAAGCTTTTTCAAAATGGTCTCTCAGAATTTCACATTTTTCATTATTTGTAATATAACACTTTCCATTAGCTTTTAAGGGAGGAATAAATGCAGAATTACCTTTTATAATTCTAACAAATTTCCATAGTCTAGATTTGCTTGGGTCGTTATTAATTTTTTCAAGGTTGCCTGTCCAACTCTGATTTCGTAAGTTTTTTATATGTAATACTATTTCTTTTTTTAATGTGTTATATGTTGTTTTGAGTATAGTGTTATTTCTATCTTTCTGCCATTGCTTCCTTGTTGCATTTCGATGTTTAATTTTTTGAAGTATATTAGGGGGTAGAATTATTTTAAATTTATCTGGTATTATGAATGGGACAGACTTAGTGTGGGCGTAGTTAATTAATTTTGAGAAATATTTTATCATTTGATCTATTTGGTTTGATGTGTTAATATTTTGGAGATTTAGATTATTTGCATTGAGGCGATTATTTAAAATTTCTTTGAATAAAGTCCAGTTTGCTTCTGAGTAGTTCGGTATTCTAGAAATATGTTTGTTTTGTATTAGGCCAATAATATATTCAAAATAAACAGGTAAGTGATCTGAGGTAAATTTTTGTATGGTAAGAATATTGCAATTTTTTTCGGGTTTGTTAGTTAATAGTAGATCTATGGTTGAGGGGAGACGGTTTGGGTCATTTGGATAATGGGTGTGCTCTTCAGGATGAACAATAGAAAATTTTCCTCTTTGATTTTCCTCGAAAAGGGGTTTTCCCATCTGATTTGCTTTGCTACAGTTCCAGAAACGGTGACGGGCGTTAAAATCACCACAGATAATAAAGTTATTTGATATTTTGCTTAGTTTTGTGATGTCCTTCCTGAAACTACTGTGATCATTGTTTGAACCTGGATTATAGATGGAAATAATGGTCACTTTACTGTTTTGGGTCTTGACGGTAATTCCTATTGCTTCAAGTACTTTTAATTTGTAGTCACTATTTACTTCGTGGTTGATAGCTTTAGATATTACTAAAGCTACTCCACCTTTTTCTCCCTGAGTTCTGTCTAGTCTGTAAGTATGATAATTGGGATGCGAAAAACGAGTACCATTCTTAAGAAATGTCTCACTTAGGGCTGCGATGTGTATATCTTTTTTCAAAAGGTAGTTAAAAAATTCGTCTTTTTTGTTTGAAATACCGTTGGCATTCCAGTGAATGATTTTAAGTACATTATTTGAGGTTAGGAAAACAATATTTTGCTGATATTTGAACAATAACTGCGATTAGGTCTTGTTTTGAGCTACATTTGCTCAGATTTGAAAATACATCTTTAACGATTTGCCCTATCTCGTTGAGGTCAAAGTCAAGATTATTGTTTGAACGTGTTTGTTGTTGGTGGAACAGTTCAGAGAAATTCACGTGGTTTGAAGGAGTGGAACGTGTTGGTGTGTTGGGGAGACGAGGGAACGATGTCTCGTTGTACGTAAATTCTCTGGAGCGAGAAGGTGTTGGTGTTACCTTTTTAAGCCGTAGCCTAGCTGGGCAGCCGGAGAAATTTGCCGTATGATGTTCACTGCAATTTGCGCACTTCAATTTGGCTGGAGCTATTTTACCGTCTGGACAGGTTGTTGTTTGGCTTAGTTGACACGTTTTGGATGTGTGTTTATCGGCACACTTTACGCACACTGGAGGAAGATAACAGTTTGCGCTACCATGTCCGTAGCGCTGGCAGTTTGTACACTGCATTGGACCGTATTTGTTAGAGTAGTACTCAAAGTATACTCGGTGATGATCTACTGCTCTAACCTGTTTCAGCTCACTCAGTGTTATTGACCCTCTAGGGAAGTGTAGGAGATACATACACTGGTCGTCGTAGCGTTTTTTCTTGAGTTCGAGTTTTTTGATTACACATGGTGCGATATTGACTTCGGCAAGAACAGTTTTAATATATTCTGTATCTTGTTCGGGTAACCCAAAGATTACCACTTTCGTTGTTTTTTCTTCCGGTAGTTGATGCGTGTAGAAAGAATTGTTGTGGCGCTTCAACACGTCCACTACAAGCTTATAGTCTTTAGATGTGGTAGTGTTAACCACTATACCTTTATATGTGCAGTTTGTTGTGTAGTTCACTACACCAACGGAGGTGATTTTTTTGTGCACATCTCCTACTTGTGTGCCGGTGACTGTGATCGGTGGTATTTTTGATTTCTGTTGTTTTGTCGTTGCCGATGCGGCAATTATCGATGGAGCTTCTTCATCTTCGCTAAGAATGTCGTAATCGTTACTTGTGGTAACGTTTGGTATCGTGATGTATGAGCACGAAGGCATGGCGTCCCTCGATGCTGATCCTTTCTTGCTGCAGCCCATGGCTATGGGCCGAGCTAGCCTTTTTAACGCCTTAGCTATTTTTGTTGTTGTAGTTGTCTGTTTTACTAGTGTGTGTGTTCTATATCAGTGATCGCAGATAACGATTAGATGCGTCCGATCGGGTCGGAGACTGACGATGAACTCATGTCTCCCCGGTAGGATAAGTTTTATTAAAGTGAATTAGCTCTAGAAAGACTGTGCACCTCTGATGGAGGCTGGTTTACTTGATTGACCACATGAATTATAATTAACGGATACATGTTACTTTCTAGAAATAAATTTATCTGAAAACAATATGTTAGTTCATTTATTCTTATCACAATGCGTTTGAAAAAATCCTTGCATTTTCTTATGAGATACATAGAAAACAAATAAATACAACACAAGTTATGGGTTTATTCACTGTTGCATAATATAACATTTTAATTTATTGATATGTTTTATAATAAAGTATGAAGCATAGGTACTAATACTATTATGCTATCACTAACATTAATTGCTACCATTTTAAATTTTATATCTGATATTAAAAATACCATTTCTTCTGTGGAAAGATCGCACACATTCACTTCATATATATCTATCATCCACTTAGAGGAGTGGTATGTGGTAGTTTCATCTATTTCTCTAAAAGCTTTTCCGCTTATGTAAAAAACTGATCCTTCCACTTTGGCACTGCAATATTGAACAATATAATCATCGTGAGTTAAAAACCAATTTTTTTGTTTACTGGGATATAAAGTAATAATCGAGCTGACGTGCACAACTACCCCATTACTTTTTAATTCAATGTTGGAATCTGTTCTGAAATCCTGTTTGCTGTCGGTACTAAAACTTTATGGCCATTTCGTAGGGTTTTACCGATATTCTGTAATTTAGCTTCATAGCGATACGAAGAAAATTTAACAAGAGGTCCAAATTTTTGCACATCTTCGTAAACATGCAATAAATTATGCACATTGCTGGTGATACGATGTTGCCCGTAAATTGTTGCATACTGTGCAACAAACTGTTTAAGCATCAAATGTGCAGCTGGTCAATGCTCTCTGTAGCATTCGAAAGAGAATGGTCCAATCGCACAAAAGTATAGCATGAAATGTTCATAATGTTCTTTAGTTAACACCTCTTTCAACACTATGAAACTGGCATAGTTCAAAAACATATTAAATTCACTGGCTTTCCAAAAACCAGTATCTTCAATACTTCGCAATTTGCGGTGAAATTCTAAAGGAATTTCCACCTTGTCAAGAATGTTATTGATTCTATTTAATGTATCTTGACTCCATTTAGGACCTCCACCTAACTTGCCGGATTTTCAACCAGTAATTGACGTTCGTGTTACTCCAAAGTCAATCAGGTGCAACAGATCAGCAATAATTACATTCTTTATGATATCGAAGTGCAGAAGACGTATAAGTGGCGTTGTTTCCCTGTGATGTACACCGTTCACCGTATGTCGAGAAAACACATCACTTTTGCAGTTTTGTCAAATTTACCTTCAACGGTACATTTCTGGCATCCATTTTTGTGATTGAAGTAGGCTACTCCTAAAAGTAAATGAAAAAAAAATATTTGATACAATAAGCACATGTAAATATTTAGTAATACCAAAATTATAAAAAAATAAAATGTCATGATTTGTACATGTTTTGCGCAACCTACCTTTTATAAATGCTCTCGCAGGTGAGTCAGCGATGATAGCCCAAACGCATATTGTTATCAGTTTATTGGCTATTTGAATGCCTTTCTCCATCAATTCGTTGAGTTCATTTACTAAAGGGTCAAGGTATTCCTTTAGGTTTGCAGGTTTTGATTGCCCCAAAAAATTTCTAACCATTAATACTGGAACCTCGGGTAACTCTTCAATGCTCATTAGTATTCGCCAAAACTGCTTACGAGAGCTTTTGTGTAACGGCAGGCCATCCATAGAGAAATTTAAAAAAAAATTTGTTTACTCTTGGCTGGACATTTCCAAATTGTTTCAACAGAGCTGCTTTTATTCCTGGATACCAAAATTCTCCTCCAGCTATTTGCTGTATTTCTTTTCCACATTGCTTCGTTCTTAGCAGTGTTCGCGCATCTTTGGGTACCTTGTAACTGGTTGTATCCCGTAATATTTCTAACAATCCGTTGAGAGCCGAATGCGTTAGGTATGTTTTCAATGTCCAATTTCGGAGTCGTTCCGCCATCGCCTCACTATTATTTGGTGCCGTTTGCTGTGAATTATCGGAGGCTGTCTCTACTATGTTTTCGGTGTCATCTATGCTTTCATAATTTTCTACATTGTCACACTCGTCAAAATTGATCCAATCACTAATGTATTCTGCTTCGACGATCCGTTCTTCTTCAATTGTCTGTTCTTCTGGGTAGCCGATCAATTCTTGATATTCACTTGATAACGGCATGTTTGAAGCACTAGGGATCTCTTCATCTGAAGATGCCACATTTATGCTATGTAGGTCAGATGTGATAGTTTCGCCCAAGGATTCAGCATCGTATCGGTTGTTGATTTTTTTTTATGATTTTATACATCGAACCTGTTTCCCGCATCTTTTTGTCTGAACTTGTTTCACGCATCCTTTTTTCCGCACTTGTTCCACGTTTTTTTACAATTCTCATTTTCACGATTCTCAGTTTCACGATTCTCCATTGTTTTAATATTGGTAACACACAATTTACGTAAGTTCGTAAAAAGGTGTATTTGTCTGACAAATCACTATTCAACTATATAACAGACTTTTGAAGGAATGCGACTGTTAAAGTCCTTATGAGGTGACTGCCCGAATGCAATTGACAGAATAACAGTATGTGTTTATTTTTATAAGCACGATAAAGGTAACAAAATGACTCGCCAATACTTTGAGTAGCAGGTAATAGGTAGATTTATTTTTAAAGAACAGGTAAGGATACACAAATATTCAACCATCGCAAGGGGCACGGTGTTTTTATTAAAGGTAAGTATTTTAAAACAATGCTAGTATACTTTTAATAACAGGTATAACCGGGGCACAAGTTACACCATTTTAACAAAAACATGTAATGGTCGAGCCACTAGAAACACACCTGAAATATTTTTTGAAGTTGCAAGGTGTAACAAATAAAAAACAACTATGCACGATTCCACACTTATTTTCTTACCTGTAGTTCACAAACACTGCACATTTACAACGTTTTTGCGCACTCTTTAAAACACTTCACTCCTTTCATAATTAATTGGAGAACTTTACAACGTACAATAATTTCACGCAGACGCTAGTCGATTAAAAGCAGCAAATTTTACAAGTGTCAACTTGCCTGCGTCGCTAAAAATATACTCACGGTAGTTAGAGTGAGAAGCCTACGGGTGCTTTGATCATAAGTTGTAAAAGCGATACAGAGCAACGCGCAAGCAGCCGGCGAGAAAACCAAACTGAGCGCGGCTATCTTTGAATAAAAGGTAAACAAAAGAGTTTCGTTTTAATTTAATTTTGATAGCGGGTGTGGTGATGGCTTGAGCGATTTGGAACAATCATTCTCCGGACAGGATTCGATCCGATCCGTGACGTCACTGAGCGCCGGTTCATTTAAAGCTTCTTCTCTGAGTTCTGCTTATACCAAAAAGCAAAGTTGAAGCAGAGAAGAAGCTGTGGCGGTTTCCATACAAACTCTCTCTGAGATTGTTGAAAGGGAGCGCTGCGAGCAGATCAAACTGAGCGAGCTGGCCGAAAATGAACGCACACATTTCCACATGTGTTGCTGTGTTAGTGTCAAAAATGTGTATAAACCAAAACGCGCTCTCGCATCTTTGTATTTCACACCGTTACACACACCATGATAAAATATCCCGCTACGTATGGTACAGTATCGGACAAAAAGATAGGGCATTTTTTTCATCGCACCGTGCACTTGTTTTACCACGTTACTTGTGTGTTTGTGTGTGTGTGTGTGTGTGTTTTTTTTTTGTTTTACAAGGAGGGGGAATCTTCGGAAGACTCCCGTTGTCGCACGGGTGTTGACATGGGATTCTTACCCAGTAAACCCCCTCCTTGGGCCATATACCCTTCCCCATGGGGTCACCTTTCGGTATGCTTCTTGGAGAAGGGCTTATGCATTAGCATTTCAACCTCGCTACTGCACGATGAACCAAAGTTCGCGAGACAGATTTTACAGTTATCACGCGAACACAAAACGGTCATGACGACGACGCGAAACACAAGACACTAAACGACACTTTTTCCGCCACGCACTCACGCGTTCACTAACACATACACTCTCGACGAATTTTAATATCGCCGAGCTGCTGGTCTTGCTTCCATTTTTGGTGCAGCTTGGTCAGGATCAGACGCATTGTTGTTGCCGCTGCCTCCCATGAGTCGGTGTGCTGCAGCATGACTTGTACCAGGTTAGAACGGCCCACCTCTACTCTGCAACTCTCGTTCAACTGCAGGCGTTCCTCGGCGAATCGAGGGCAGTGGAACATGACGTGGTCCACCGTCTCATCTTCATCCTTGCACGCAGGGCACCGAGATGAAGAGGCGCGATTGAACCTGTGTAGATAGCTTCTAAAACAGCCATGGCCAGAAAGAACCTGGGTGACAAAGTAGTCCACATCACCATGTTTCCTGTCTAGCCATGCTGCAACGTCGGGGATCAGCAAGTAGGTCCATCTTCCATTCAACGAGTTACTCCACTCGTTCTGCCATTGCCGCATCGATGCTTGCCTTGAGGCTTTCTTGGCAGTCTCAGTGAGAGATTCCCCCGCACGCGATTTCCGGAAGTTCTTTGAGTCCTCCTCGAGGGTGATGCAAAGAGGCATCATGCTCGCAATAACGCATACCGCTTCGTACGAAATGGTACGGTACGCGCTAGTAACACGCATGGCCAACTTCCTGTGCACCTTATTCACGGTGTTCTGGTGCTGCTTCTCCTTTAGTATATGCGCCCAAACCGGCGCTCCGTACCTCAACACCGAGATGGCGCAGTTAGCATGAAGGCGCCTAATGCTGCTACTCGGTCCGCCAATGTTTGGAGTGAATGCCGCTAGTGCATTTATTGCTTTCATGGCCTTCTTGCAGGCTTCCTCGAGGTGGCTCTTAAATTTCAGTCGGTCATCAATGACTACCCCAAGATACTTCAGCGATCTGGTAGACTCGACTTGTACAGTTCCTGCCATTATCGATGCTTTTTGGTGCACCTTGTGACTGCTGATGACGATGAACTCAGTCTTCGCATGCGCAATCGCTAGCTTTGCGTCCCGCATCCACCGGTCAATCCGACAGACTGCGTCGGTGGCGAGCATCTCTACCTCCTCAATAGACACAGCTGAGACAGTGATAGCGATGTCGTCTGCAAAACCAGTGATTTCGACACCAGGAGGGAGGGCGAGGGTCAGTACTCCATCATACATGACGTTCCACAGGGTGGGACCAAGCACTGATCCCTGGGGTACGCCTGCGGTGATGGCATTGGTTTTCACTCCTTCCGCCGTATCATACTGCAGCACGCGACCGTCAAGATAATTCCTCAACAGCCTGCACAAGTGCAGGGGAATCTTCATGCGCTCTACCGCTGCCGCAATTGCCTCCCAACTAGCACTGTTGAAGGCATTCTTCACGTCGATGGTGATGAGCGCACAGTATCGAGCTCCACATCGCTTCCGTTGAAACGCCGCATTACCTTTTTCCAGCACCGCCAGTATCGCGTCCACTGTAGATCGTTTTTTCCGGAAGCCGAATTGACGATCAGACAGACCGTGTGGTCCCTCAGTGTATTTTGTTAGGCGGTCCAAAATCACCATCTCTTGCACTTTGGCCAGGTAATCCACAAGTCCCAAGGGCCTCAAAGCTGACGGGTGGCCTGGCGGCTTACCTGGCTTCGGTATCAAGACTAATTTCTGTCTTTTCCACATTGACGGAAACTGGCCGGTAGTCAGGGTGTTCATTAGCACGTTTTTGAACACATCAGGGTATGCCAACATAGCAGCCTTGATCGCCATATTGGGGATGCCATCTATCCCAGGAGCTTTGCCACATTTTAAACGATTGGCCAGGTTAATAATCTCCTGTCTCGTTATAGGCACAGGGTCAGTCTCTGGCGTGTTGATCGTAGGACTGAGGTTCGGTGGTGCATGTGTTGGAAACAGGGTTTCAATAATGCTCTTCAGCTTTACAGGACACTGTTCTACAGGTTCCGAAGACTTTACCTTATTCATGAGTGTATTGAAGGCAAGTCCCCAGGGCTTCCGAGCGATTTCGTCGCATAGCTTGAGGAAGTGTTGCCTTTTACTGGCTTTAATCGCTCTTTTAAGTTCTGATCTAGCCGCAATGTATACGATCCTGAGTTGTTGTTTTACTTCAGGGCATCTTTCTCGCTGCATTTTGCGCCGTGCTGCTACGCATTCAGCCCGTTGTCTTTTAATCGACGCGTTCCACCAGTACACAGGTGGTCGTCGCCCGTTAGGAGGTTTTCTTCTTGGCATAGCGCCATCACAGGCTTTGGTAAGGGCTATCACGATTTGAGAGGCGCTCACGGCTTCGCCGAAATCTCCGAAAGCTAAAAGCTCCTTAAAGAAATCCTCATTGAAGGATTCGGTTTTCCAGCCTCTACCACCAACTCGGGACCCATGCGCTGATGATGATGTTAGCCTATGCCCTTGGATGATGGCGTATCTGACAACATTATGGTCGCTGAGAGTGAGTGCATCACTAACTCGCCAGTTCAATCTCTCCGAGAGGGTGGGACTGCAGAACGTAATATCAACGATTGATGTCCTCTCGTTTCTGTTGAACGTGGGGGTTGTGCCGGTATTTCCCAGCGTTACTCCCAGCCGGGCGAAGCTTTCGAGAACAGCATCACCTCTGCTATTAGTTCGCTTGCTCCCCCATTCAACAGCCCAGGCATTGAAATCACCGGCAATTACAAGTGGTCTATGCCCATCCAGCTCTGCTACGAGGTTGTCTAGCATAACATGGAAGCTCTCTAGCTCCCAACTTGGGGGAGCATAACAGCTGCAGAAAAACACTCCATTTTCTTCAGCTATGCAGAAACCCTCGAAGGTGTTAGATACTACCCGTTGTATTGGGTACCTGCCTGTCACCCATATTGCAGCGTTCCCAGTCTTATCTGCCACCCAGCTACTAGAGCCTGTTGGAGCGCTGTATGGCTCAGAGACTATGGCAATATCTCCTATCTCCTCCACCATCACCTGGCTCAGTAGTGCCTGTGCCTCTTCACAATGGTTTAGGTTTATCTGGGCTACTTCCATGGTGCTGTTTTCTTAGCCGCCGGACAGAATGCTCCACTAGAGTGATGCTCGTTGGATCCATCTGGACAAAGCACACATCGTGGTGGCTGACGACACGTAGCAGCGAAGTGCCCTTTTTCCCCGCAGCGCAGGCAGCAGTCCCTTCTGTCTGGTCCACAACAGTCCTGAGAAATGTGGTCGGTTTACCAGCAGCGATAACATCTTCTGCTCGGTATATTTATACGCACCGGGCAGACTGACCAACCGATTTGCACTTTTCCTGCTCCTGTAACCACCGACACTAGCTTTACCGGGAGTTTCACTAGAGCGGTCTGCATACCAGAGAAGGAAGGCTTCATCGTTACCTCCACCTTATAGCCTTCGAGACCAGTTATCTGGTTTCTCAGATCCCTCTCTACGTCAGCTGCTTCCGTTTCTTCGTCGATGAAACGAATTTCTACTGTCTCCATTTGTCCCAAAGACTTTACGTTGCCAGCTTCACCAATGGCTTGTTGAATCTTTCCGGAAAAGCTTTCGCACTCCGTTTGATCACTTTTCTTAAGCTCAAATAGCAATCCTCCATTTTTTGTGCTTCTTATTCGAGCAACTTGTTTGCCGAACGACTGTAGCTCAGGATCAGCTTTAAGCTTGCGGAGGATGTCTTTGTGCGTTGATACTTCAGTTGTCTCAACTAGGATTGCCTCCGTTTTTGGTCGTCGCGGTACGGGTTTAACTGGGCCGTTGTGTTCACCCGCTCTTGTTTGCTTACCCTCCGCCATGGTTCCCATCTTCTTCTTGCGTTGGGCCTTTTTGCTGACAACCGTGCTCCATAGCTCACCGTTCTCTGAGTTTTTACCCCCTTCGCTGTACTCTGTATCTGGACGGTTACAAGAGGGAGCATCGTTTTTTGCTCGTTTAGCGTCCTCTGCTTCCTCTGGCGTTCTCGCTTTCCTACTTCTCTTCCCAGTCATAGGTGTTTCTGGAGGTTCCGATTGGACCTCGCGAAGCGCCTTTTCAGCCCTCTCCGCTCGCAACTTCATAGTCAGCAGCTCCCGTTCGATACACGATAACGCCGAGAGGATGCTCACTGACATCTTTTTTATCGGAGCATGTACATTGTTCCGATCCTTCGTATACGTATGCAGCTCCCTTGCTACCATCAGAGCTTCTTGCAGTTTGCTGGCACTAACCTCGAAACCCTGTTCCTTGATAGGATGGGAAGTTTCATGGCACTCCATGCTGGCTGAAGTCTGCTCTTCCGGCGTAACTTCAACGACATCCACCGCCGGTGAAACAGAACCCTGCACATTATCATCCGGGGGCGATCTTGGCATCTTGCTGCTACGACCAAAAAAGGCGCCTATGTCCTTAAGGGCAGACCCTAGCGGACGAGGATGAAGCGATTCGTTTCCGTTCATTCCGTCAGGCGAATCCAGATACGCAGCGCATTTAGTTCTTTGAGTGTATGCGCACCCTAAGACGCTAACCGCGCACGGTACGTGTATGCGCACCTTAATGCTTCTTCCGCACGTTAACTCAAAGGCACTCACGCACTCGATGATCGTAATACACTCACTACGCACACAGTATACCGGTGGTGTTTGGATACCACACACAACGCAACGAACGCAACGATAAGTCACTGAAACTCACAGAACTCACGTTCGAGTCACTCACGCACTGGGTGCTCCTAGCTTCACCAGCACAATTACACTACTCGCTACACTCAAGTGTGCGTAGAGGCACCCGTAATACCGAACTATACTTCACGCGCACTATCAATATTTAAGTGGTACAGTGTGTATCCTAAATGCACGAGATACTTTCCACGGCAACACCACTACAAACAACCGCACTTTCTTCTAAAACGACCTTGTTCTATAGTGGCGGCTTCACACGCGTTCCACAAGATTAGCACGTTCCGCGCTTCTGCCCCTCAGCAGAAAAAGGCCCGCGGTCAGAACCCGCTACACGCACGGAAACCACAGGCAGAACCAAATTCCTTGTCGAGGAAAAGCACCAGTGAATCGCACTAAAACACTATAAAAAACAGCTTCGATCAGAAGGGACAACAAAAGCACGTCCTTCATGGCTCAACTCCAATCAATCATGGTGTGTGTGTGTTTGTGTGTGTGTGTGTGTGTGTGTGTATGTATGTGTGTAAGAAAGAGAGTGTGTTTGTTAATGTGTATGTGCGTGTATGTGCGAGTGCGCGGGTGTGTGTCTGAAGAAACATAGCTTGACCTGATGTCATATTGCGTCAAAGGTATTCTGATAATGTGTGTTATCATGTGAAACAGCGTGCGTTCACACTTGGATAAAAGCTAAGGTTTGCATGGACAGCAGCGCTTGTTCAGACGAGAACGCAGGTGTGCTGTTTGATGAATGTGAATGCGAAAGCGGTGCGAAATGGAAACGCGAACAATTGCAATGAGATCGGCATTCCCTCACAGGTGTTTCTCCAGTGCACACCATTGAAAGGCATGCGTGCATCTCTGCGTTGAACCTCGTGTGTGCATGGGAAACTTTGAGTGTGCATTGAGCAAGCGCGCTGGTGTTCTTTTCAATGGGCGTTTTGTTTCATGAGCGCGGCAGTATTCTGTTCTCGACTTGAATGGGTAGACGCTCGCTCGCTTACTCATTGATTGTTTTAATCCATACGCTTTTTTTGCTGCTCGACAATGATGTGATTCATCGCGTATAAAAGTAGAACGCAGGCAGTGCACTGCATCAGCCCTGGCCAAGTTTTTAACCAGTGCGTTCTTGACGGTCCAAGCAAGGAATTTTAGCAACAATGGGTCGAGGTAAACATTGTACCGATTATCAGCGCCATATCATAAAGCGAATGGCGGTTGCTGGCATTAAGCGCAGAACGATCGAGTTCGTGATGGAACGATCACACACTTTTGTGGCAAACGCGCTTCGGACAACCGAAGCGCGCAAGTCAACCGGACGTCCTTGGAAGACCACGGTTGAGGAAGACCGTAAGATTGTTAATATATCAAAGAAACACTGTTCGCGAGGGCGGTGGTGCTGCTAATTAAAACAAAAACCTAACCCAAAAAACAAAAAAAAACTACAAACAAATCTATCCGAAATGACACACACACACACACACACACACACACACACACACACACACACACACACACACACACACACACACACACACACACACACACACACACACACACAAACCTGTACCAACGGGTGCATTGCGCGTTGAAAAAAAGCCCTATCTTTTTGTCCGATGCTGTACGATGCTGTTAAGAGTTAGCCTCGGATTACGACGTGGTTTTAGCCATATATTTAGGGTGGCTGCAGTCAATCGACCTACATTGGGAGCAGATTTTCTTTTTAGTAATGATATCGCAGTAGACTTGAAGCGACGCAAGTTCGTAGATTCGTCTACTGACATTACTGCTCAAAGGAGAATTGCTCAGGTTGACACGCCTACACCTAAACATTTTTCAGATGAACCTTCTGCATTTACGAAGGTGTAAGAAGAGTTTCCAAATCTACTGGAGCCTCCGAATTTCAATGAGCCAGTGCGTCATTCGGTGCAACACCATATCGAGACCAAAGGGACTCTTCCCTTTTCAAGGCCTCGGCGCCTGGACCCCACAAAACAGAAGATTGCACAGGCAGAGTTTCAACAGATAATGCAACTAGGAATCTGCTGTGTGTCATCATCACCTGTTTCATCACCTCTACATATGGTGCCTAAATCGAATCAGGATTGAAGAACGTGTGGTGATTATCGGCAACTCAATGCCATCACCACACCAGACCGATATCAAATTCCCCATGTACAGGACTTCACCATGAACCTCAACGGGTGCACATTTTTTTCAAAGTTGGATATAATCAGAGCCTACCACCTGATTCCGGTTGCAGAAGAGGACATTCACAAAACTGCAATCACCACACCGTTCGGATTATTCGAATTTGTTCGAATGCCGTTCGGCCTTAGAAATACTGGACAGACATTCCAGCGATTCATGGACACTATATTCAGTTATTTAAATTTCGTTTTCATTTACATAGACGATATCCTTATAGCCAGCTCAACAAAGGAAAAACACATGGAACACCTTCGAATAGTGTTGAAGCGTCTTTCAGAGAACGGTTAAAGGATAAAATCGTCGAAGTGCTGTTTCGGGGTAAGCGAGATAGAATTTCCCAGTCACCGTATAACGGCCAAGGGCATTATTCCTTGCCCAAGCAAAATAATTGCTATCAGAGATTTTCCGACCCCAACTACAGTAAAACAGGCCCAACGCATAGTTGGAATGGTGAACTATTACCACCGGTTTATTAAAAATGTTTCGGAAAAACTGCGTCCTATTCACCAATATAATAGCTGAGCATGGCAACAAAAAAAAAATAAAAAGATTTTTGAATGGTCTCAAGATTGGGAGAAAGCATTGCAATCCATAAAAATCGACCTGGAAAAAATCGACCATGCTGACCCATCCCATCAGTGATGCCAAACTATCGGTCACAACGGATGCCTCCAATTATGCCGTCGGCGCTGTTCTCGAACAGACAACTAATGGCAAGCTAGTACCTTTAGCGTTCTTTTCAATAACTTTGTCGCCAACGGAAACTCGAAATACAGGTTGGAACGCCTAACCTTATTCGACACAGATTTAGTGTTGGAGTCCTCGAATGGGAATAACAGACTGTACGTCCCATCAACCTTAAGGAAACAAACTTTTGAAAGCCTTCATAATCTGGCACATCCAGGCATACGCGCTTCACGTAAAATTGTAACGGATAGATTTTTCTGGCCGTCCATGAAAAGAGATATTGGAATTTGGACGCGAGCTGGTCTGGGATGCCAAAAAGCTAAAGTGGTTTGCCACGTGAAATCCCCAATCGAGGAATTCAAGCCTACGAAAGGCAGGATCGAACACATTCATGGTTTTGGTCGGACCATTGCCCCCGTCAGAAAACATGACATACCTACTAACAATTGTGGACCGATTCACAAGATGGCCAGAGTGCTACCCGCTAAACGATATAACGGCACCCACAATAGCTAGAAAATTCGTTGACGAGTACATCTCACGTTTTGGCTACCCTGCAGTTATTACCACCGATAGAGGTAGACAGTTTACTTCAAAGCTATTCAACGAGCCTACGCAAATAATGGGAGTACACCATATTAAAACAACAGCATATCACCCCCAGTCAACCGGTATGGTGGAGCGTTTCCACAGACATTTAAAGGAAGCAATCAAGGCAAATGAAAACACCAATCAGTGGACGAAATGCCTACCGTTGATACTTTTGGAAATCAGAGTCGCTTTTAAAGAAGATCTTAAAGGCGCACCTGCGGAAATGGTCTATGGCCAGAACCTGAGGTTACCTTCTGAAATATTTACCCCATCACAAGACAACTGCTTGACGGATCGAACCGAATTTATCAAAGATTAAAAAAAAAATTAGATCGGTGAAACCAAAGACCCCAAGGTACGATCGTCGTCAGCACGTTTACTTTCCAAAAACCTTAGAGGATTGCAAACAAGTTTATGTTCGAGTTGATAAAGTGAGAACAGGACTTACTGTACCATATGAAGGACCTTACGACGTTATGAGAAGATGTCGAAAATACTACGTTGTAAAAATTAACGAGAAAAACGAATCAATTTCTGTTGATCGGCCGAAACCAGCGTTCGAATCGGAAGAGAGCCCAGACATTGTAAAATCACCAACCTCACTTCCGGTTTGTCCTTCCAGAGGCGCAAGGAAAAAAAACAGTCCGTTTCAAATGATACAATTGTCCGCGTTTTTTTGCGTTTCACGGTTCATCGAATTCGTGACTGGGTCACTGGGGGAGGGTCATGTAGTGATTGTAGCGACATCTATGCGTCAGGCACGGGAACCACTCGACTCACTTAGCATAGTTTCAAACCATATCAACGAGGAGCTAGGATCGAGCTAGGTGATAAGATCGGATGCGCCGATCTGATTAAGAGAGAGGATCGGATGCGCCGGAAATAGGATCGGGTCGCCGATCTAATGAAGAGAGGAGATCGGATGCGCCGATCTAGCTAGACGATAGGATCGAGTGCGTCGATCTAGTTAGGGACGGAGCACTTCTCACACGCACCTGAACCAAAGCACACGTGCCAATAAAACGTATCACTGAAGTATACAGAATACAACACACAGTAAACATTCAGCGAGCAGAACTCTCTTAGCAACGCGCGTTGCTACGAAAAGAATTGCTTAATGCTAGCTCGCGGGTGATGAGGGCAATGGCTACTTAGATTTTTGGTTTACACAAACTGATTTGAAATGACATGGTATTGGATATAATGATTTTTTTAATAATTAAAGATGCAAATTAGCCACCTGATGATGATGTGTCCCACCTCATAATCGTTCCCATTATAAATCAAAATATTCCAGACAATATTTTTAAAAACATGTTTGCAAATTATGAAAAATAGCTTAATTGTGAAATGGTTGATATTCTAATCAATTCAATCATTCATAAAGCCAACCATACACATTTATGGTGCTTAAGCACCTTGAGTACTACGTACACCGTCGTCATCGGCAGATAAGTGTGGTACAGAATATCCTGTAAATGGGATGATTTACCCGAGATGTACACTCCCTCAAATCTACTACTCCGTATTATTGGCTGAGTCGGGGCAAGGAAAACGCATGACAATAAGTAGAAGATGTAGGCGAGATACCCTAAGCGGCCATATGCTAAATGCCTTGCTGAAATTTCGAGCGAGAAAGCCGCGGGAGTATTGATGGCTTGAAAGTTAAAGTTGAAAATTCAACAATTTACTCGATGGCGGGAAGAACTACTTACATTACATTAAAGAACAAAACATTAAAGAGAGCGATGGTTCACTGCGCGTCATGGCTGCAACACACTACACGTATGGTGAGGCAACTTTGCGCACTACATTCAGCCGGATAAGCATCGACTGCAGAAAGATCATCAATGGAAAGCAATGGAAAGACCCAAGAGGGCAGAAAAGGATTCTGTCTGTATCTATCAAGAGAGATCAGGTGATCGTTGTATTGATAGTGGTCCCAAGTGCCACAAATCCACTAAACGACCACTAAACGGCTTCTAAACGACTCAAGTTCTCTACCTAAACGGAATATAGAAAGACTTCGTTTAGCAGACGGCAAACGACTCATGCATTCTAAAAATAGCAAAAAAGCTGGTGGCGCTCTCTGTTGGTGGGATACCCCAACCAGTGGAGCTTCATCGCTTGGAGGAGAGCTTTCTCATTTCCTCTGTACTGTTGTATGGTTTCGCATTGAAGTTATGCATCGCTAGAACTAGAACGGCAATACGCTTCTTTAAATACTAAACTCCAACGGAAACCACCAGCACTGAAGGAAGTGAGATTTGAGTAATGGTCGTTGGTCTTGATACCCACGTATCTGACCACACGACCATTCATGTAGATTTTTGCTCGGAAAGTTATAAGGCTATTTAGGTCATGATAAGATGAAACTTGTCGAAACACATTGCAAGAAAAGGATAGCAATATAATGATGAGTTGTAATACGCCATCTATTGATCAAACCAATGAAGCTGTAGAGCTTTCATTTTTTTCTATGGATATTAAATTTTCCAGTCGTTTAAACTTAATCTGTGGCGCTTGGGGTGGTTAATAACAATCACGCTATAATTAAGGATACGTCATATTAGTAGAAAAATTTGAAATATGTCAGGCGGCAATAGCAAATAAAGTAGTTTGCATATACAGGGTTTCACACTTTATCTCAAGACCCCGGGACCCCTTCCCGAATCTGTCTTAGCCAAAGCCAAGATTGCGGTATGATGCTTGAAAACGTTGATGATACCTGAATTCATCGGATGCAATGCTGAATCTGCGGCACATTTCTCGAAACACACTGGTCCGCGCCGAGGACATGCATATTTGTATATTTGTATATTTATTAAATGATCGACGGACCTCATAAGCCCTCTCGATATATGTAAGGGTACAATAGGAATATAACAAAAATAGTCACACGCGTTACAATAACACAATAATAACAACAATAACAATTACAAGGACGCTAAAGATTCTGGCGAGAGGCGCGAAGTAAATTAATGCGACTCAACACATTTGCCATCGTCATGCCGGGCTCATACGCATCAGATTCCGCATTCAGAGCAAGACATATACGCAAAAACGGGTCTCGGGAGGCGGTCGAATATTTTTTTACACGGATAACCTTTGTGTACATCAGTGTACTGAAAACAGTGAATTATTTTTTCGTGTTTTTACCAGAAAAGATTATATCCATACACAAATAGCAATTCCATTTTATACTTCAAAACCAGTTTTAAGAAAAAAATAAAATTAAAAAAATTAATAAAATATTTTTTTATGGCGTTTTCGGAAATGACCCTCATGAAATTAAAGAACTGAAAAATTTAAATTGAAATTGTACGAAGCATCTATTACTTACAGGGTTTTTCAAGCCAACTCAACATCGTAACACTATATTTTGAACACGTTAAACTAATCTCAACATCGTACATACAATTCGAATCCGTAAACTGTTTTCGATTTGGTAACACTAAGTTTTGGACCTGTAAAACCCCAACTCGAATCTAGAAAATGTATAATGGGTGACAAGACAGCCAACACACATTTTCCAGATTCGAGTTAGGATTTTACGCGTTCAAAACCTTTGTTTTTTTTGTTTTTTGTTTTTTTAGTTATGCCATTTCTTAAGCCTATTCTTTTGTATTACTTCGCTTTTCTTCCAAGCCACTTCAATGTTGAAACTGAAAATTTCAACCACGTTAAACGAATGCTGAAGGTTGCACGGGTGATTTCAAGTCTGAAAAGCCAGTTCAATACAAAAAGTTTTGTTTTCAAAATTGTAACACTATTTTTCAATATCGGTATAAGCCATTTCAATCGGTCAGTTTGGCGGGGTTTTCTAAATCATCCCAACGAATACAGTATGGAAACCATCAAATGAACAAAACTATCAATAGTTTTAATTTTTTAATGAATTCAATAACTGTTGTTTGCACGTTAAACACGTTTCCAATGTTAAAAAAAAACAAACCATCAATCATTGAACATTTTGACGTATTGCATTTCCTTCTATCCCATAGTGGCGACTGCCCACCAAAATGACAGATTGAAGTGGCGTATACCAAAACTGAAAAATAGAGTCACGATTTTGAATACAAAACTTGTTGTGTGTTTTGAACTGGCTTTCCAGACTTAAAATCGCCCGTTCAGCCTTCAGCATTTTTTTAACGTGGTGAAATCTTCAAAACCAACATTGAAGTGGCTTGGAAACCCTGTAGCGGTATGCACGGTATTATTATAAGCAAACTCGTAAAAGTTTACCAATTGGAACCAATCTAGTGCTTTTTCGTCGCTATATATTCGTAAGAAATTTTCTAGCTGTTTATGTGAGTTTTCCAGCGCTCCTACTGTTTCGTGATGGTAAGCGGTTGATGGTTATTTCTGAATTTGCAATACCTTACATGTTTCGCTAAATAATCCTGATAAAAATCCAGTTCTCCTGTCAGTACAAATGGTTCTTGGCACTCCATTCTTTAGGATGACTTTTTCTACGAAATTTCGTGCTACTGTTTCTGTTCGTTTATTAGTGATTGGCGTGGCTGTTATGAATTTAGTTAGATCGCATTGCGTAGTTAAGATATATTCAAATCCGTTTGAATTTACTAGGGGACCAACAATAAAAACTAATAAATCTATAAAAATCTATATCTATAAAAATCTTCTCCATTGCTTCATTGGCCGTATCTGTTATTTTGAGAGGAATTTTAAATGGTTTATTTGATTTTTAAAGCTGACAATGCTTACATTTTGCTGTCATATCTCTAACGTCTTTATCGATACCAGGCCAAGTGTATTTTTGCTTTAATGTATTAATCGTTCTTTGAATTCCTGCGTGCCCTGCGGTTGGTAGTGTATGATAATCATTCATTACAATCAAACTCTTTGCTTTTTCTCGCTCTCCAAGTACTTTTACGTCTTCGTTTAGTATGATTATTTTTGGCATCCCCTTCTCATTGAGGGTTTTTAAATTTTCCATGAATTTGGTTGTATGTTCATCACGTTTTCTTATTACCAAATATATCTTACTTTTCAACGATTTGATGTAAGATTTTATCCCTATTATCATGATGATGATGATGATGATGATGATAAGTCCCACCTCTTTCCCCAACATAGGTTTGAGAAGGACGGAAGTATCTTTACGATAATATTACTCTGATAGGTATGTTAAAATAATTTGTACGAGCAAGTGGTATCGGAAAACTCTCAGAGGAACTGTCCGAGTCATACACACACCCAAGATGACCAACATAGTTTCATCAAGAAAAAACGGGTCATACTCCATCGAATACAATGGTATTCTCTAGCATCCGTTACATAGCTCGCCAAGAACCAATAAATGGATCTGACGCACCACTTATCAGGACACAACTGCGACATGCATATGGCCAGTTCCACTAGTGCCAACCGCTGGCCCCAGGGTCTCTGGCACCAATGGCAGGCTCCAGGGCACTACCTTCCGAAGCAGGAGAATCTAATGTATCCCTTACGTAGCTCGCCAAGAACCAACTAATGGATCCGGCGCACTACTTATCAGAACACAACTGCAACATGCATATGGCCAGTTCCACTAGTGCCAATGATTGGCTCTAGGGCACTACCTTCCGAAGCAGGTGAACCTAATGTATCTAGAATTGGCCACTTACAATCATCAATGAGTGAATCCTGTTGTGACCTCCCAGACCGTGTGCAAACCGTAAAATCCCCCAAATAGATCCCGAATATCCACTTGTACGCGCGCGTATCTCAAACCTATGTTGACTCTTTCTTATATTTTTTCTAATTTTAATTATAGTATATAAAGAAAAATCTTATCATCATCATAAAGATCGTGATGACAACTGCAGTTACACATTTAATAATGACATGGGACATCTACACATATTTCACATTATACAGTTTGTTCAACATATATGACGCACTTACGTTTGAAATCCGGCAAGCTTCTCGCATTCTTAATTTCATCTGGTAGACTGTTGTACCGTTGAATTCCTTTGAAAAACAAAGAGTTTCTGGCACTTAGGGAATGCAAGTTAGGTATCCTTGGCTCATTGGCCCTGCGTGTGTGGTGCCGATGGATATCGGACCCCCGAACTATGCTCTCCCCCAGGTACCCAGGCAACAGGCCCTTTAACATTTTATATATAAAAGTCATGGTCTGGTACACAATCCGCTGCTCTACTGACATCCATTGAAGAAAAATTCAGCATAACCGCGGACGGCGTACGTCGACCGCACCCCAGAATTAACCTCATAATCCGGTATTGCAACCTTTGAAGTCTTTTGATTTAACCTTTGTTGCCAAGAAACAAAATAGAAGAGCAGAAGTCAAAGTGTGGCGAGATCAATGATTTGTAGAGATGAACTTTCCCAAAAAAATCGAGATCCTTTGCCAATCTACTTATCACTCCACACTTCTTTGCCACTTTAGCGATGACCCAGTCAATGTGAGCGTGGAACTTCAACCTGTCGTCTAGGATAACTCCCAGGTATTTAGCCCGTCTAACTCTTTCGATTAGTTCCGAATTTATTACGATAGATGGAGGTTCTTCCAGTATACCCGCAGACATCACCATGTAACAAGTCTTGTTAATGTTTAATGCCAGCTTTTTGTACTTCAGCCATCCATCCAGAGCGTTTAAATCGATATTCATCAGAGACTCTGCTTGCTTGATTTCTTTGTGCGAGATGAACAAAACAGTATCGTCGGCAAAAAGATTGATCTCACAAGCCTTCAAAACCTGTTTCATGTCATTGATGTACATGGTAAACAAAATTGGTCCAAGAACACTACCTTGCGGAACACCAAGGGTGTTTTCTATAGGCTCTGATACAGAGCTACCAAATAAAGTTCTCGGAAGTATCTTTACGATAATATTACTCTGATAGGTATGTTAAAATAATTTGTACGAGCAAGTGGTGGCATCGGAAAACTCTCAGAGGAACTGTCCGAGTCATACACACACCCAAGATGACCAACATAGTTTCATCAAGAAAAAACGGGTCATACTCCATCGAATACAATGGTATTCTCTAGCATCCGTTACATAGCTCGCCAAGAACCAATAAATGGATCTGACGCACCACTTATCAGGACACAACTGCGACATGCATATGGCCAGTTCCACTAGTGCCAACCGCTGGCCCCAGGGTCTCTGGCACCAATGGCAGGCTCCAGGGCACTACCTTCCGAAGCAGGAGAATCTAATGTATCCCTTACGTAGCTCGCCAAGAACCAACTAATGGATCCGGCGCACTACTTATCAGAACACAACTGCAACATGCATATGGCCAGTTCCACTAGTGCCAATGATTGGCTCTAGGGCACTACCTTCCGAAGCAGGTGAACCTAATGTATCTAGAATTGGCCACTTACAATCATCAATGAGTGAATCCTGTTGTGACCTCCCAGACCGTGTGCAAACCGTAAAATCCCCCAAATAGATCCCGAATATCCACTTGTACGCGCGCGTGTCTCAAACCTATGTTGACTCTTTCTTATATTTTTTCTAATTTTAATTATAGTATATAAAGAAAAATCTTATCATCATCATAAAGATCGTGATGACAACTGCAGTTACACATTTAATAATGACATGGGACATCTACACATATTTCACATTATACAGTTTGTTCAACATATATGACGCACTTACGTTTGAAATCCGGCAAGCTTCTCGCATTCTTAATTTCATCTGGTAGACTGTTGTACCGTTGAATTCCTTTGAAAAACAAAGAGTTTCTGGCACTTAGGGAATGCAAGTTAGGTATCCTTGGCTCATTGGCCCTGCGTGTGTGGTGCCGATGGATATCGTACCCCCGAACTATGCTCTCCCCCAGGTACCCAGGCAACAGGCCCTTTAACATTTTATATATAAAAGTCATGGTCTGGTACACAATCCGCTGCTCTACTGACATCCATTGAAGAATATTCAGCATAACCGCGGACGGCGTACGTCGACCGCACCCCAGAATTAACCTCATAATCCGGTATTGCAACCTTTGAAGTCTTTTGATTTGACCTTTGTTGCCAAGAAACAAAATAGAAGAGCAGAAGTCAAAGTGTGGCGAGATCAATGATTTGTAGAGATGAACTTTCCCAAAAAAATCGAGATCCTTTGCCAATCTACTTATCACTCCACACTTCTTTGCCACTTTAGCGATGACCCAGTCAATGTGAGCGTGGAACTTCAACCTGTCGTCTAGGATAACTCCCAGGTATTTAGCCCGTCTAACTCTTTCGATTAGTTCCGAATTTATTACGATAGATGGAGGTTCTTCCAGTATACCCGCAGACATCACCATGTAACAAGTCTTGTTAATGTTTAATGCCAGCTTTTTGTACTTCAGCCATCCATCCAGAGCGTTTAAATCGATATTCATCAGAGACTCTGCTTGCTTGATTTCTTTGTGCGAGATGAACAAAACAGTATCGTCGGCAAAAAGATTGATCTCACAAGCCTTCAAAACCTGTTTCATGTCATTGATGTACATGATAAACAAAATTGGTCCAAGAACACTACCTTGCGGAACACCAAGGGTGTTTTCTATAGGCTCTGATACAGAGCTACCAAATAAAGTTCACTGAGTTTTTTCTTTTAAATAAGTTTCGAACCAACTGAGTTCCCTCCCCACAATACCAAAACGCCTTAAGGTAGAAAGCAACAATGGCCTAGATATTGTTTCAAATGCCCGTTTTAGATCCAAGAAAACAGCAACTATCGATTCCTTCTTATCCATCAACACCTTCCACCTCGCTAGTACAAGATTCAAAGCAGTCTCACAAGAGTGTTCTTGCCGATATCCTGATTGCTCTCGGATCAACAGCTCGTTTCTGTTCAGAAACTGAACCAATTGCTCCTTAACTACTGTCTCCAGCACCTTTTCGAGCACATGCAACATGTTTATGGGGCGAAAATCTTCCGCATTGGCAGCTCCGTCCACTTTAGGAATAGGTATAATCAATGATTCTTTCCATGATTTCGGGAAACATCCCCTCTCTAGTGATTGATTAATCACCATAAGAAGGTCCTCTCCGATCACATGATAGCAATCCTGTATGGTTGTTGAACTTTCATTCCCTATACCTGCCGTTTTTGTCAGGTTGAAACAAATGGTTTTTAGTTTTTCAAGAGTAATTTTCTGAAATCTGAAATGGCATCGTGGAGTAGCACTATCTACGTAATTGATTAATATCTAAAACACTGTTCACAAAGAATGAGTTAAACTTGTTGCAAATGATGGAGTCGTCAGCCTCAATCACACCGTTGAATTTTACAACTGAAACGCATGATTCATCACGTTGTAACATGCTTTTGAGGACTTTCCATAACTCTTTGCTATTTTTCTTGTGCTTGTTTATTTCATTGCTAAAGAAATCGCTTCGTCTATTTTTGAGATCTCTACTATACCTGTTTCTAAGTTTAGTATACTCAGACCAATCATTATCTCTATTCGTTCTAATAAATTTTTTGTACACTTTGTCTCTTTTCCGTTTAGCACGTGCGAGATCCAAAGTATACCACCTACTAGTTTCTCTAGAAACAATTGTTTTTTCTTCCACCAAGGTGCTCATTGCATGTTTCAATGTCCATAACAAGTCAGCAGCCTCATCAAAATCAGATGCACCACACTGCAAGCCTTGTGACACATTATTGCAAAGAGCATGTTTCGAATACCTATTCCAGCATTTAACTTTCCGTTGAATCGTTTTACAACGTTCATCGTTTATGTTCAAAACAAGTGTTTCGTGATCCGATATTTTCAATAACGGATCAGTAGTGACTTTGATTAAGTCAATACTACTGTAAACCTGATCAATCAATGTCCTGCTCTGCCTAGCAATTCGTGTGAATTCATTGACTTTTTGGTACATGTTTACTGAATCCATGAAACTTTTCAGTTTCGCAGATTTTTCAACATTTAACCAGTCAATATTAAAGTCACCGACGATAATGTTCAACTTACTAAGATCCAAAAACCTGTCTAACCATTCTTCCAAAATATCTACGAACCTCGAATCACTCGCACTAGGTGAGTGATACAATATGCTATAATTGCCTACCGTCATACCCCGAGAAACCGCTACACCGAGAAACCAATTGCCTTCCAATGACTCGTTTAAAATCACTTTAAGGACAACGTCACTTCTGGCATAAGCTGCAACACCTCCTGTGTGACGTGAATGAGATAAACACGACACTACCTTATATCGTTTTAAATAAAATTGCTCGAATGCCTCCTCCTCGGTTACGTGGGTTTCAGAGATCAAGACCAACAAGGGTTGAACTTTTTCTACTGTCTCACGAAACATAGCATAGTTAGATGAAAGAGGCATTCATAGCTATTGGCCGCATGTTGTACCTGTAGTTTCAGGTTCCTGGATGTGTTAGCCAAAACACAATTTACACACTTTAGGATGGACGAGGTGCAATCCGACGTTCGGTGCTCGCCACTGCACTTTGAACACGCTTCCTTATTTTGGCAGTCAGTGCTTTTATGGCTAAATTGACCACATTTAAAGCAGCGCATAACGTGAATGGACCTAGAAATTTTACACCGATCAAATCCAATATTGATTTTATCAAGTTTTGCCAGACACTTATCAGTTTCATGGTCGATTTCCAAAACCACATTATGTTTCTGGTACTTGTAGATCTTACTCTCAAACATTCCAATTACATTCACCTGTTTCCAGGGAATTCCCTCATTTTGAGATTTCAAAAGATCTACTAAGTCAGAAGAAGAATATTGTTCACTCATTCCAATTATTTTAACGCGTCCCATAGGTAAGGATGTCGAATAGTCGTCTCCTAAAATGTCTTCTACTTCTTTTCTAATGCTATCTAAATTCGCCAGAGCAGGACATTGTGCATATACTTGACCGTCTCTGCCGTTGCGGAATTCCGACAATTGCTGCTTCCTCGGATCCAATCTGGCGCGAAGGTCACCTCTTGTCTTATCGCAAGACTGCACCACCTTAGGAACAATAACCAGTGTTTTATTATTTTCTTCATTTTTTCCCATGGGCACCTTCACATCGTTAATTTTCTTAATTTTGGGAGTAACTTTATTGTTTCCCTCGTCAAATCTATTAATAATAGTTTGAACATTGCTGTCTCCACTATTTGTCCTTTTTCTTTTTTTCGTTACTGTATCCCATGTTTCTAAATTTACATCCTGCACTGTTTTGCTGGTTTGCGGAGTGTCAGAAGTTGCACGCAAGGCCGCCTTCGACATTTTCGAGGCTTCTATAGCACTTAATGTTTCGCGCAAAGTTGTTTCCAACTTACGCTCCACTTGCGCGCAAAGCTCATTTTTGAGAGTCTCGATTCCTCTCTCTAAAGCGCTAGAAATCCACACGCTCACATTGGCTTCCAAATCCCTCAGTGTTTGTGCAAGCAAATCATTTGATTTAGTTGCATCAGTATCCATATGAACCAAGCCCGCGCTTTGATCTAAACAAATGTCACACATATATACGACATTGCGGTTCTCACTAATTAGTTTGACCGCAGGCTTGTTGAGTGTGGGTGTAATACACCGACGGTGAAAAATAAACCCACAACTCCCTGAACAAATTATCGGGTCATCGCTGGTTCCCACCACGGCGGAGCATTTTAAACACTCCATGCCGTGTAAAAAACAAATACGGGCGAAGTCTTATAAAAGTGTGTTTTTTTTTCGCTTACCTGGTTTCAAACGCCGGCCAAAAGCGACACAAACACTACTATACTAATATGCTACTCTACGTATCTCCCGGTGTCACACATACATGGATAAAAAAACGGTACAAACACTTATCTACACAACAAGGATCGGTTACTGCCACCAACGGCGGAACGCTGTTGACCGCACCAATCTTTTGGTTTTTTTAACAAGGTCACTTTTACCTTTGCAAAACACACTGACACCGAGAGCATCCACGAACATTTATCTACACACGTATCTAAAAATTTGAGCACTTAGCTCTATTTTACACAACTTATTTCACGTCACAACACAGAGCTAAACAGTCGCACTTGTCAACGAACTGCACTTGTCAACAGTCACTCATCATCCCATTCCTCGTAAGCGAACGATAGTGGTGGATTGTGGTAATATTATTTTGTGTTTAAAAACAATAATATCTTTAGTATTAGGATTTAACTGAAGCTCAACATGAGTTACTTTACTTTGCTGACTCATTAATGTCTTCACAAGTATCGTTGCTTTCAGTTTTGGATCTTGTAGATATGAGCACTTCATCCCGCACACTCATGGCTTTCAATTCAGAAATTGGCAATCGGGATAAGGCGTTAGTACATTTTCTGTTCCTTTTTTGTAATTGAACGATAGCTCATAACATACTGTGATATTTTTGTGGTTTCCAAAAGGTATGTTGCCGAGTCAACTGTCTGATTGCTACTAATTCTCTTATATTTTCATCATAACCCTGACAGTCCTGTTAACACTAATACTAACGTAATCCTATGTACCATTTTCCTATAATCTTAAATTCTATAAGTTTGCAGCCATCTTGGCGCCAACATTCCCGGTCACCAAAAACGAATGTTTTTAATATTTAGTAATGATTGAATTCATTTTCATATTCCTATTTGATTTTGAAAATTCCTCATCTTAATTCCACATGATTCCAATTATTGATTTCAATTTACGATTCTATTGGCAAAGGGGCTATTCTATGAATTGGCCTACGAATTTCTTTGCCATTTGCGCATTTCAACGTTACTACTCGTGTAACACCATATTTTCCTTCCACCACTCTTGCCATCGGCCATTTACATACTGCAACATTGTCTTCTTGTAGGATTAGTAATCTTCCTGGCTCAATCGATATAGCATTTTTGTTCCACTTAGCTCACTTCTGCAATGTACTTAAGAATTCTCGATGCCAACGATTCCAAATGTGTTGCATGTGTTTTTGTATCAGTCTCCAATGGTTTAATCTGTTTGTTGGCACATCTGCGATATCTACCTCCGGGACCGTTTGTAAGTGATTCCCTACCAAAAAATGCCCTGGGGTAAGTACTTCCACATCATTTGGATCTTCTGATATTGCCGTTATCGCACGAGAATTTAGACATGCTTCTAATTCGGCTAATAAGGTTAATAAATCTTCAAACGTTAAATGTCCTGTACCTAACACGCGCTTTAAATGAAATTTCCTAGATTTCACCGCGGCCTCCCACAGACCTCCAAAATGTGGTGCAGCTGGGGGTGTAAACTTCCTTCTTGTCTCGTTCGGCGCACCATCCTACAACCTCGTCTTGGTGTGTATCAGAATTTAGTAATTTGTACAGTTCGCGCAACTTATTGTTCGCACCTCGGAAGTTTGTGCCGTTATCCGAATGCAATTCCGTAGCATGCCCTCTCCTCGCAACGAATCGACGCAGTGCAGCTAAAAATGCAGAAAAGGATAGATTTGATACAAGTTCGATATGAACTGCTTTTGTTACGAAACAAACAAATATTGAAATATAGCCTTTTGTGGGCGCCGCCCGTCGGTGTGTGCCCTTTACCATTATCGGTACTGCGTAGTCCACACCGCTAATTGAGAACGGTCTAGCTTGTCTCACCCTCTGCTCTGGAAGATCAGCCATTGGCTGCTGAATCAGTTTTGGTCTACAACGAGTACATTTCACACAGTTGTAAACTGTACGTTTCGCTACATTGCGCGCTCCCACTATCCAAAACCTTAACTGCATAGTGTTTATCATCAGTTGAGGCCCAGCATGACGAAGTATCTTATGGTACTTGTCGGCAATCAACTCTGCAATCCAGTGCTTTCCTGGAATAATAACAGGATGTTTTTGTTCGTCTTTTATGTCGGCGTTTGACAACCGACCTCCTACTCGCATGACATTATCTTTGTCCAATATTGGTGTAATTGCTCTCAATGGTGATTTTCGCACTACTTGTTGCCCTTGTTTGATACACTCGTATTCAGTTGCATAGACTTCATTTTGAACCAATCGAATGATTGTCTTTTCAGCTCGTTTTAGTTCCCTCAACTCAAAATAAGATTTGCGATTGATTCGCTTACGATCGAAGAAACGATGACAATATGCGACAATCCTTTTTAGTTTTGTGAATGAGCCTACTCTCTCGCATAGTTTGTTTATAAAACTTTCCTCTTTCACCATACATGTTAATGTAGTTTTTGTTTGTTTTTCTTCTTTCGCTGTCTCTCAAGTGTTTCCTGACTCTGTATTTTTAGGCCAATGTTCTGGGTCTTTGACTAGCCAATCTGGTCCATGCCACCAAAGCTTATCCTCAACAATCTCTTCGGGATTTCTACCTCTCGAAACCGCATCTGCTGGATTATGAATCCCAGGCACATGCCTCCATTCAAATTCTTTTGTTGCATTTTGTATTTGTGATACTCTATTCGCCACGAATGTTTTCCAACGACTTAGAGACGATTTCAACCAATAAATTACTGTGCTAGAGTCTGTCCAACAAAATGTTTCGTATTGATCTTCTGTGGCCCTTTTGAGTTTCACCAATAGCTTTCCTAATAAATGAGCTGCGCATAGTTCTAATCTAGCTATTGTGTGTTGTAGTTAATGGAGTGACCGTTGATTTCGATACAAATAATCGCGAAACTATTTCCTCTTCATTCGTGCTCCTCACATATACGCAAGCTCCATAACCCTCTTCAGAAGCATCACAAAATCCGTGTATTTGAATATTACGTGCTCCTACTATCGTTACGCATTTTGGTACTTGTACTTCTTGTAAATGTGTTAACTGCATCTCAAACAATTCCCACTCTTGTCTCATTTGCTGTGGAATTTCTTCATCCCACCCGTATGAGTCACCATTTTCTCTTTTTAATGACCAAACTCTTTGCATGAATTGTTTTGCTTTTGCTTTAACTGTATCCACAATCCCCAAAGGATCATAGATTTTTGCGATTGTTCTTATGATCGATCTTTGGTTCGGGATTATGGTCCATCGATAGACAAATAAACATAAACATAACAATTCGTCCTCCGATGAAGCAGAAAGAACACCGCGGATGGCGCAGTATGGAAAGTGTTTCACGCAGGAAAAATAGTTCACGCAGCACACAAACACACACTCTCACATCCACGGTTCAGAGCACACTGGAGTCGCTCTTTGGCTTGGATATAAAGAGCAAACACTCAGATGAGTGCGATGGAAGAAAATGACTTTTGTTCAACAGGGATGGGTAGAATCAAACACACGAAGTGTGCAGGAGAATTCTCTTCGTGTGGCAAGAGAGAATTGACTAACACCCTGATGAGCGAGAACGCAACCAACGTTGTAGAATGTAGAAACGGGATAGGAATAGTAAGCGAAGGCAGTTTTTGGACATGAGGGGGTTGAAACTGGGAGAAAAAAGCTTGGGTTGCTACTTGGGTTTCTGTGGAAACCATCCAGCGAGTGGTCGGATACGACGGTGCAGCTACGCGAAACGGAAGAAGAAGTGCGTCGCCACTTACTGCACCACGCATTTAACGAACCGGTAATACATTTCACTCGTTTTTCTAAGTGGAAAAGACTCCTAAGACTGGTTGCGTACGTTTACCGCTTTATACACAACTCCCGCTCAGGAACATCCAGGGAAGCCAGGCGATCGGGAGCACTAACGCAAGAAGAATTGCAAGGTGCAGAACATGCAATTTACCGGCAAGACCAACGTGATGAATATGCAGATGTCATTCGACCGTTGAACGACAGTGAGCTGCAAAAACACCCATGGAGGCAGCCACTTAAAAAATCGAACCCACTGTACAAACTAAGTCCGTTTGTCGATAAATACGAAGTTCTTCGAATAAAGGGAAGGATCGATCAATGCGTGTGGGTTGGCGATGACGCTAAAAGACCTATTATCATCCCAAGTTCACACTATGTGACCGATCTGCTGATCAGTTGGTACCACGAAAGATACCGACACGCGAATCACCAAACTGCAATAAACGAGATAAGGCTGAAGTATCATCTCTCGCGACTAAAAACAGCTTACACTCGAGTGAGACACAGCTGCCAGTACTGCAAGGTTCGTCGTGCTAAACCTCAGAATCCTGCGATGGGAAACCTCCCGTATCAACGATTGGCGGCCTATCAACAACCTTTCTCCTACACTGGCATTGACTATTTTGGACCAATGATAGTCGCGGTGGGCAGGAGAACCGAAAAACGGAGGGGACTGATGTTCACTTGCCTCACCACCAGGGGCATACACATTGAGATTGCGAGCAGTCTATCTACTGACTCGTGCATATTTGCGATTCGCAATTTCGTCGCCAGGAAGGGCACGCCACTGGAGTTTGTGAGTGATCGGGGCGCCAATTTTGTAGGCGCATCGCGTGAGCTTAAAGAAGCATCCGCACTAGTCGATTCGGACCGGCTGATGGCAGAATTCGTGCAACCAGGGACGAAATGGGTGTTCAACCCTCCAGCATCACCCCACTTTGAAGGGTCATGGGAAAAACTTCCAGTCCGTAAAGAAGACGCTTTCGTCCTTTGATCTTCCCCATAACCCCATCGACGAGCTGCTCCGTGCTAGATTGAGTTAAGTGGAGTTGATCGTCAATTCGAGACCGTTGACAGACGTACCGGTTGAAGACGAGGCTAAATCCCCGTTAACGCCAAATCACTTTATTTTAGGTAGCTCGAATGGAAGCAAGCCACCACTCGCGCTCGATGATTCCATCCCATCCGTGCGTAGGTCCTGGAAAGCAGGACAACAATTCGCAGATATATTCTGGGAAAGATGGGAGAACGAATACCTACCGACGCTGACAAGACGAACCAAGTGGTACCAGCCGACGACACCATTAGAAGAGGGGGATCTGGTGTTGATTGCGGATGGAAACAACCAGAGAAACTGCTGGCCAAAGGGACGAATCGTCAAGGTGTGTCGTACGAGCGACCATCAGGTGCGGCGCGTGACGGTGCAAACGATGAGCGGGTTGTTTGAGCAACCAGCTGTAAATTTTGCGCTTTTGGATGTCGGCACAACGAAGGTAGGCCTCTAAAGTAGCATACCGGTGGGGAGAATGTTACATTTGTAACCGTGCCGACGAACCGCGTGATTATACGAGTTAGGGAAACAAACGGCTGTCATACCAGTTAGGTAAACAAACGTCAGGGTTGTGTTAGGGTTAGGATCTTGTGCGTCAAAGTGGATGGATGGACTGATGATGGACTCCAGGTTAAATCGTAGGTCAAAGTGGTCGAGTTACTTTGTAGTCAAAACCGTTTTTTTCCATTCCGTATATATTTTATATAAAAGATCAGAGAAATAAATAAATATACAAACGAAAATATCTACAGTGTTGCAATTCCCTTCTTGGGACCCTTTTCTTTTTTTTTCATTTAAATCAATAAAAGATAATTACATATATCATAAGTGGGAAAAGAAATTATAAGTGAAGTGTTTCCGCGTAGGTCGACGACCCGGGAGGAGGTAGGACCTTCGGGTCTTACTTCGGCATTTTGGGAGACACAACAATAAAAAACTCAAAAAAGAAGGAAAATGAGAGGTGGTAGAATAAATATAAACTTTAACGAACAGGAAAAAACAGAGGAGGTGTTCATGGTTGTGGAGAGTGACACTAAGGGAAAAAGTTTAGCAAACTACAATCCCTTTCTGTTCGCAAAGACGACGGAGATGGCGATTGGAGGAAAGCCATTACAAACCACCATGCTGAGAGACGGCAAACTGCTCATGAGAATGAGAAATCACAAAGAAGCCAAGAAATTATACAATATAAATCTAAACCACGGCGATAACTGCATGAAAGTGAAGGTGTACGAGCACAAAACTTTAAACACGAGTAAGGAAGTAATTCGTTGTGATGCCTGTAAGTTCTTGACTGAACAAGAGTTATTGGAAGGTTTACAACCACAAAATGTTACAGAGGTTTACATTATGAAGAGGAGAGGACAAAATGGTGAAATGTACAACACGAGAACGGCCATTCAGACATTTAAAACTACAGTGCTTCCCAGAAAAGTGGATATAGGATATTTTTCAGAACGAGTAGAACTTTTCATTCCTAACCCAATGAGATGTATGAAGTGTATGCGTTTTGGCCATACTTAAAAAATATTGTAGTAGGGAAAAAACATGTGCAAAATGCGGCGATTTATATCATGAAGTCTGCAACAACCCATTAAAATGCACAGCATGTGGTGAAAACCATTCATCACTTGATAAAGAGTGCCCAATTTGGGAAGATTGAAGGTTGAAATAAAAAAATACAAACGGAAAAAAGAATCACGATCAGAGAAGCTCGCAGAATAAGAAGAGAAGTTGCGCCAATAGTACCTCGAATCTACACCACAATCAATTATTCAAAAATAGTATCCAACAATTAAGCCGGTCTCGTAGTACAGTCGTCAACTCATACGACTTAACAACATGCCCGTCATGGGTTCAATCCCCAAATAGACCGTGCCGTCAAACGTAGGACTGACTATCCTGCTATGGGGGGGAATCAATTAGTCACTGAAAGTCAAGCTCATAAGTGGTACAGGCAGGCCTTGACCGACATCGGTTGTTGAGCCAAAGAAGAAGAAGAAGTATCCGACAATACAAAAAACCCCATACTCGGAAAAAAGGAGATTAGATGTAACTAGCAAAGAAGATAACATTGCAAAAAAATAAACGAAAACATCCACTTCAATATTCAAAACAAAACAACTCAAAATTCACTAAAAGTAAACGAAATAAACACAGAAAACAACGATACTCTAATATACCTTAGTGTTGCGAAAAGGTACTCAAAACAAAGTTTCGTAGATATTTCTTAGTGGCGAAAAATCACAAAATTAGTATTTATTCTCCGAGTAACTGACGCGAAAAGAGGCCGGGACTCCGTCCTCCGGCCTTTTTATCCTCTCACCACCTCCCGCCATCGCGGTTCCCGCTGCGCAAAGGGACGGAAGAAATCATACCGTTCTGAGAATTTTATCATGCCTTCCTTTTCTCTCCAACAGCAAATTTGTCGAGCAGCTCGTCGAGCTGCCCGTCCCTGGCTCCGCCTCATACCCCTCACCTGAGCGCGCTGTCGAAGGTTTGGATGTGTTTGTGCGTCAGACGGCCAATCGATGTCAGCCGTCGTCCGTGCTTTTTCGCTCCATAGCGCTATCTCTTTCTCGCGTGTGGTCAATGCTCGCGAGCTGTTGTGGCGCCTAAAAATGCCGTTAACACTAGAACCGCCGGACTTTTCAACCTTACTAAAACCGCCACATGGGACAATTTTGTCCCATTCGTTATGTGCACATATTTAGACATGTTTATTATTTCCTAAGGGTTTCATATGGTAAAATAATTAATAAACTCCATAATTAGGTATAATAAATCTTTATAAGACGACGAACCAGTGCTACTAATAAAATTGCGCTAGAGTGTACGGTAGAATGCTTTTATGGACTAGACGATTGAATATAGCGAAAACATAAGCACGTAGTAAGCAACAGTAAAAGTACGTATGTAGTTAAATACTTTCGCGCACTTTTATTGTTCTATTCGTATTGACATGCCTTGTCACAAAATGCGTACACGCCAGTGCTGCCAGACTTGCAGAAGCAAACCCCTCACTCGTTGACAGCAGGGTTGCAGCCATCACAATTAAAATTGCTTATGGGACAAAAATGTCCCATATGGCGGTTCTAGGATAAAAATGATTTTTTTTAAAGAACCATATGGATTACAATTATTTTTATTAGCGCATTCAAAAGATCGTTCAAAATAAATAAAAGTCAGAAAATTTCAATAGTTTGTCACGACGGCAAGCGGAATAACACCCCTTTTTCGAGTGCGATGGGACAAAAAAGTCCCATCGGCGGTTCTAGTGTTAATCCGTGCAGTGAGAATGTATATGTTAATGTGCAGCGAAATTTGTCTCTCTATCTCATTCCCACATCCCCAAAAAAAACATTCACTCTCCGCGCACTCTTAAAATTTTGGCGCGCAAGCTACGTACAACACAATACAAAAGGTCTACGAGTGCACTGATCAAACCCAACCAGCATTATCGCGCGATTTTTATGTGTATCTATCATTTTTCTCATTCTAACATTCACAAAATTTTTCATTCTGCCTCGCTCTTCTGTGTGTTGGTCTGTATTTGCTTGCGACTTGGCTGTGTCGCATCAACGATTCGCATGTTTCATTTAGCTCATCCCTTTCCATCGTTGGAGAGATACTCTTGCGTCTCGCTTTTCTGGGACTTGTCCAAATTCGCTTGCTACACCAATCGTTCACGCAAGCGTTCTCCTCTCGCCCGCTCTTTGTATCATTGTACAGGTACTCCCCGATATACGCTATCAATGCGGACCGGAGGCAATAGCGTATCTCGAATATTCAATAGCGAAAGTCGAATTTCGAGGTTTTCAGTCAAATTATAACTAATATCCGTATAACTTTGCATGAAGTGGTAGGTTTTAGCCACTAAACCTACCACTACCGAATGGTTAAAAACCATTTAAAATGGTATAAAATTGAAAAATTCAGTTGAAATTAGATCAAATAACTAATACGCTAACGTAAATTTGACGGTTCTTTGAACAAGTAGTACTAATTTATAAAATCGAATGTCAAATGCAAAATAAATTCCCTTTTGGTTGAATATTAAAAACCATTTCAAATGGTATAGAATTAAAAAATTCAGTTGAAATTAGATCAAATAACTAAATCAACTAACTAACCAAATAGTTATTTGATCTAATTTCAACTGAATTTTTCAATTTTATACCATTTGAAATGGTTTTTAATATTCAATCAAAAGGGAATTTATTTTGCATTTGACATTCGATTTCTAAAATTAGTACTACTTGTTCAAAGAACCGTCAAATTTAGAAAAAAAGCGTATAGCGAAATCGTGTATATCGAGTATGGCGTATATCGCGGAATACCTGTATAGCCACACGAGGAAGGCGCTGCTTCGCGTTCACATGAAAATGTGGTAGTGTGAAATCAAGTTTGCAAGCGGTAGGACGCGTCGGTGTGTGTTCGTTTTTTCTCTCGTGAAACCAGTACGGAAAAATTATTTGGTAAGTACAGTTTTTAATAAAGGGTTATATCAATCTTTATCAAACTGAATTGTATTGATAATTGTGATATAAAATCAATTTCGTTTTTTTTTTAAGAAATCGTAACACACGCACGAACGGAAGTGAGCACGGACCACAACAGAAGCAATATTCAATTGGTTGGTAAGTATTGTGCTTGAGGTTAAATTGAACAGCTGTTGGCAAAATAGTTAATATTTCCTTCTATCCCTAGGAGTGCCGAAAACAGAACAGAAGAGGAAAGAAGGCAGGAACGATTCGATCCTCCAACGTGCTAGCGCCTGGTAGAGGAGAAGCGGCAGGAAGGTAGAGACGAACATCCACCTCGCTAGTGCAGCACGTGGGAGCAGCAAGAGGGAAGCAAGCAGGACGCGTACACACCATTTGACGAAGGCAAAGCTGGAGGAAAGGAAGAACGAGGAGAGAAGGCAGGCAAGACGGGTACGTGTGTATCCCGCACCGGTTTTAGGCAGTGTGAATTGTGTGAGTATGTAAATATGTATGTGCGAGTAAGAAGGTAAAATAAAGAGCGTAAGCATGTGCAGAATGGACAAAAGAAAGTAAGAGTCTTTGTAGGGAGAATGGAGAGAATGAAAGAAATTGAACAATAATGTAGTATACAGAAACTAGATGTATGATACACGCTGTCGCACCGTTGCAGAGACGTGCTCTTTAGTGCTGCTAATGAGCACGATTTGAGAACGTTTTGAGCCCGTTTTTTCTCATACAAAATTTTAAAATGTCGCGCGATAATGTCGGTTGGGAGCAACACCAACAGCAACGCGCAAGTTGCTTCGGCTGCAGCACCGCAGCACGTCATCGGCGAGGTCGCATTCCCGCCGCGGCTCGAGCCCCGCATCACCAACGGTGACACCCCAACCGACATTATCGCGCGACAATTTCCAATTTTGTATGAGAAAAAACGGGCTCAAAACGTTCTCAAATCGTGCTCATTAGCAGCACTAAAGAGCACGTTTCTGCAACGGTGCGACAGCGTGTATCATACATGTAGTTTCTGTATGCTAAATTATTGTTCAATTTCTTTCATTCTCTCCTCTCTCCCAAAACAAACACAGACTCTCTCTCATTTTTCCATTCCACACATTCGCTCTTTATTTTACCTCTTTACCTATAGTCACCCATACACTTTTCAATACTCACACAATTCACACTGCCAAAACCCGTTGCGGGATACACACGTACCCGTCTTGCCTGCCTTCTCTCCTCGTTCTTCCTTTCATCCAGCGTTATCTTCATCGAATGGTGTGCACGCGTCAAAAATTCTTCCTGCTTGCCTCCTCCTCGCTGTTCCCAGGTGCTGCGCTAGCGTGCTGGATGATCGTCCCTACCTTCCTGCCGCCTCTCCTCTACCAGGCGCTAGCACGTTGAAGGATCGTTCCTGCCTTCCTGCCGCTTCTCCTTCGTCCGGCGCTAACGCGTTGAATGATCCTCTCCTGTCCTTTTGTTTTTGGCACTGCTGGTGAAAGAGCGAAATATTATCTATTTTGAAAACCGCTGTTCCATTTAACGCGAAGTATAATACTTACCAACCAATTGATTATTTCTATCGTGGTCCGTGATCACTTCCGTTTATGCGTGTGTTACGATTTGCTTTACAAAACGAAATTGATTTGATATCACCAATTATTAATACCATTCAGTTTGATACAGATTGATATAATCCTTTATTAAAAGCTGTACTTACCAAATAGTTTTTTCCGTACTGGTTTCACGAAAGAAAAAAACGAGCACGCATCGACGCGTCCTTCTGCTAACAAACTTGATTTTACACTACCACTTCTTCATGTGAACGCGAAGCAGCGCCTTCCTCGGGTAGCTATACAGGTATTCTTCAATATACGTCATACTCGAAATACGCAATTTCACTATACGCTTTTTTCTAAATATGACAGTTCATTAAGCAAATTGTACTAATTTGAGAAATCGAATATCAAATGCAAAATAAATTCCCCGTTGGTTGAATATTAAAAACCATTTCAAAAGGTATAAAATTGTAATATTGAGTTGAAATCAGATCAAATGAATAATTTAGTGGCTTAAACATACCACTTTATGCAAAATTATACGAAAATCAGCTATAATTTGACTGAACCCTTTCTTTCCTTCTCCTCAACGAACCCACCATTCCCGCGAGCGTAGACCGATCAAAAAATTCCAGGAAATTCCGACAGTAAGTGTGCAGTTTTTTATTCACAGTACTGGCTGGCAAAATATCAATTCTTGATGGCGCGTACTGGCGATCAAATCGTTGGCTGCTTGCTCCACCTATGGCGCGTGCTGTTGGAAGAAAAACACTTGGTGTTTGATGCGTTTGCCTGAGGAATGAAAGATAAATCGAGCATTAGAATGGTGAACAAAACTAGTACTGTTTAAAACTTACCGATCAAGAAGATATTTAATGTTAAATGGCGACTCTGTATGCCCGATCCATCTGCTTTGATCTGTTATCAGAAGCTTTGGTAATGAAATAGCTACGTGTGATGGAAAATAACAGAAGAATAAACAAACATTAAAAGCAGTACGATTGTTAGAACACAAACATCATTTGCAAGATTCTTCTTCTTATGCATGCACTTACCCGTAGATCATGTAACAAAACAAACTGCACTTACGCCTGCGTTGACATCTGTCACGATTAACTTTACCACTTTTCTATTAACATTTAATGATTTTCGCTGCATCTTCCAGCACCAATCCTTCCCAAATGAAATTTGCATTCGTTCTAGCAATGAGTTTCGAACGATCACAACACAGCGCGAGAGTGAAGAACACAAAGTAAATGGCACTATGAACAAGTGTTGATCATATGGTCAAAATAGAGTATAATGGAATTTATTTTACTTCAAATGAATATAATTTATTCTGATTTACATTTCAACTATTGTTATCAGCCTAGTTGTTAATGTTTAAAATTTTGATGAAGTGAAAACATCATTACCAGATAAATGAAACGATAATCGACGCTTTTTGACCATATCGAATTATGATCGTCTTTACACATAGTGTCATCTCTTGCGCTTCAGGGTCTCACGCTCAGAGCAAAAATTCTCGCATCTTCGCAACGGTGGGAGCGATCGGCCATGGAGAGGTGAAGGAGTGCGAGTGTGTGTCTCATGCACACAGCGAAATTTTGGTCAACACCTCGATGGTGGGAGCGTTTTTCCATGGGATGGGGTAGTGGAGTGCGAGTGTGTCGCATGATTCCTTCAAAGCTAGGGCCAGGGGTAGCGAGAGGCATTAAAATGAGTTACTCTTTGCCAAGCGGGCAGAAAAGCGAGACGCAAGAGTTTCTCTCTAACGATGGAAAGAGCCACATGAAACATGAGGATGTTTGATGTGACACAGCCAAGTTGCAAGCAAAACCAGACCAACACCCAGAAGAGCGAGGCAGAACGAAATTTTTCTGAATGTAAGAATGAGAAAAATGATAGATACACATAAAAATCGCGCGATAATGCCGGTTGGGCCCTTCTGACAGAAATCGCGCGACATGTAGGCTTAAACTCGTAGCTTAAACAAAACTTATTGGCATTCAAAAGTCTAAGCCACGCTGAGTGCCCGCTCACGAGAAGCTTGATCGTTTAAGCTACCGCTATCCATTTAAGCTACGCACTCACCGGCTGTGAGTGCTTTCACGCACTATTCTCCCCTCTCACCCTTTCTTTCCTCCTTTCTGATCCATATTTGCCCGTTGCTTCGAGCCGTTACAAACTGGATATCTGGATCCTATAACAATATACAGTTTATAAACTCAAAAAGAAAAAAAACACCAGCAATCATCACACTTAACACAACTTACCTGCTAATTTAAACCAATTTAACGCCTTTACGCTTGCGCACACTGACACTATAAGTCAATTAAATAAATATTGGTTAATTGCACTTATATGCTCGGTAAGCACAAGCAAATTAAACTGTACTTTATTGAAATAATATTAGTTAAACAGCATAAATCACCCAGAATTTCACCGAACCAAACCAAGCCAATTTCTGTCAACACTGATATCTGTCAAACGAGGGAGGCGAACCGCAGATGAAGAAAACAACTTTTATCACTATGGGACAGCTTCAAAACTTGTCCAAATTTTTAGAATAGTTTTGTGTACAGCTTTCAATTGCCAGGAAAAAAAGATTTAAAATACAACACACATTTATTGAATCATTATTACTCTTAAACTAATTGTAAATTATTGTGTGTTGTATTAAATATCATTATTATCTGTTTTATCTGTTTTATTTCTGTTTTGCCAAATAGAACTATGATTCGCCCATAGTTTCTTTCGCTGTCTCATCAGATTGAAAATTTTACCAACACCACAAATGTGGAAGCATTGCGGCATGAAGTAGGTTGGTAAGGCACGGCGGAGTGAGAGCGAGGATCTAACACACAGATGTAACAATAACCCATCATCGCAATGACGGGAGCAATCGGTCATGGGGGGTTGGTGGAGTGCGAGTGTGTCTCTCAAGCTCAGAGCAGATTTTTGCTTAACACCTCAACGATGGGAGCGTTCAGGGGTGGAGACGTATGGAAGTGTGCGAGTGTGTCGCATGATTGCTCGCAAGTGTAGAGCGGGGGTAGCGAGAGGCAGAGTGTACAGGCGATTTCTGCCAAGAGGGGGCGACGCGCCATGTCAAAGCCACCCGCTTGGCAAAATGTCGCGCGACATGCATGCTTGAAATCGATGCTTGTTAACATTTTATTTCCCCGCCCTCTTGGCAGAAATCGCCTGTACACTCTGCCTCTCGCTACCCCCGCTCTACACTTGCGAGCAATCATGTGACACACTCGCACACTTCCATACGTCTCCACCCCTGAACGCTCCCATCGTTGAGGTGTTAAGCAAAAATCTGCTCTGAGCTTGAGAGACACACTCGCACTCCACCAACCCCCCATGACCGATTGCTCCCGTCATTGCGATGATGGGTTATTGTTACATCTGTGTGTTAGATCCTCGCTCTCACTCCGCCGTGCCTTACCAACCTACTTCATGCCGCAATGCTTCCACATTTGTGGTGTTGGTAAAATTTTCAATCTGATGAGACAGCGAAAGAAACTATGGGCGAATCATAGTTCTATTTGGCAAAACAGAAATAAAACAGATAAAACAGATAATAATGATATTTAATACAACACACAATAATTTACAATTAGTTTAAGAGTAATAATGATTCAATAAATGTGTGTTGTATTTTAAATCTTTTTTTCCTGGCAATTGAAAGCTGTACACAAAACTATTCTAAAAATTTGGACAAGTTTTGAAGCTGTCCCATAGTGATAAAAGTTGTTTTCTTCATCTGCGGTTCGCCTCCCTCGTTTGACAGATATCAGTGTTGACAAAAATTGGCTTGGTTTGGTTCGGTGAAATTCTGGAGTAATTTATGCTGTTTAACTAATATTATTTCAATAAAGTACAGTTTAATTTGCTTGTGCTTACCGAGCATATAAGTGCAGTTAACCAATATTTATTTAATTGACTTATAGTGTCAGTGTGCGCAAGCGTAAAGGCGTTAAATTGATTTAAATTAGCAGGTAAGTTGTGTAAAGTGTGATGATTGCTGGTGTTTTTTTTTTCTTTTTGAGTTTATAAACTGTATATTGTTATAGGATCCAGATATCCAGTTCGTAACGGCTCGAAGCAACGGGCAATTGTGGATCAGAAAGGAGGAAAGAAAGGGTGAGAGGGGACAATAGTGAGCGAAAGCACTCACAGCCGGTGAGTGTGTAGCTTAAATGGATAGCGGTAGCTTAAACGATCAAGCCTCTCGTGAGCGGGCACTCAGCGTGGCTTAAACTTTTGAATGCCAATAAGCTTTGTTTAAGCTACGAGTTTAAGCCTACATGTCGCGCGATTTCTGTCAGAAGGGCGCTTGGCAAAATGTCGCGCGACATGCATGCTTGAAATCGATGCTTGTTAACATTTTATTTCAAGCATCGTGAGTGTCCCAGCGTGAGCGCTGAGCGCACCTCCCCTCATTCTCAATGCCGCGGTTTTGGTTAATCCTCACTCCCACCCTTTCTTTCCTTCCCTCAACGGACACACCATTCCCGCGAGCGTACGACGATCAAAAAATTCCAGGAAATTCGGACAGTAAGTGTGCAGTTTTTTATTCACAGAGCTATTCGGGGATATTTCAATTCTTGATGGCACGTACTGGCGATCAAAACGTTGGCTGCTTGCTCCACCGATGGCGCGTGCTGTTGGAAGGAAAAACACTTGCTGTTTGATGCGTTTGCTTGAGGAATGAAAGATAAATCGAGCATTAGAATGGTGAACAAAACTAGTACTATTCAAAACTTACCGATCACGAAGATCGGTTAGAACACAAACATCATTTGGAAAATTCTTCTTTTTATGCATGCACTTACCCGTAGATCACCCGCTGCGCAAATTCGAGCAGTTAGCAGCTAGAAAGCGCAGATTTTGGCTGGTCTCTCGCGTGGGACTTCAGCGATTCCTGCGCTGGGTCGAGCAAGTTTAGCGCCATCTGTTGGCGAAATGAACGAACTATTTATGGAGGCGGAGCAAAAAAAAACGGTCAAAAAATTCAAAAATATTGCCGCCCATTTTTCGTCCGCTACTTCTCCCTCCCTCACCCTGCCTTGCCTTACTTGCGCTACTGCCCGTGCCTTCCACCGCCAGCTGATTGGCTGTTGCGGTGTATTGATTGATACTCATATGTGTATTGCGGTTGTGTATTGTTATTGGTGGGTGTTAGCATTTATTAATTTGTGTGTGACCTTGAGACGCTGTGGGAGAAGCTGGATTGGGATTCAAAGTGTTATCGGTGTATTGATGGTTCATTTTATTTCGTGCCGCTGCTGATGAGACCATTCGATGCCCCTGCCAGTTGAGGGTGAAGAAGCCTATTTAAAACAAGCGTAGGAGAACGTCTAACACTAATCTAATATTTTTTAATTTGAACATGTTTGATGATTCAACGACCTTCTAAGCATCATGTAGCACAGTGTATAGTGGCAATAAAATATTTTTTTTAATGTGCCGAAATCTGTCTCGCGTTTTCGGGTCTCGTCACACACACGCACACACACAGCGTGGGGAAAGTGGCCGTTCACTCTATCATGTCGCGATCCCCCATCCCGCCCGGCGCTTTGGATGCGCTACAAGATAGCTGAACAAGCCGTTCTACCGATAAGGTAACCGTACTCGCTCGTGCGGGAGGGGGGGGGGGGGGTTGGTGGAGGGTGCGTAATCGCGTGCGCGACTTCGGAGGCGCGTGCTCTCGCGCGCGCTTTCGTGGGTGCGTGCTGGCGTGCGCGCTTTCGTGCGTGCGTGCTCGCGTGCACGCGTACGTGCATGTGTGCGTGCGGGCGTGCGTGTGTGTGTGCGTGCGTGAGTGCGTGCGTATGTGTGTGTGAGTTTGCGCGCGCGTGTTTGTGTGTGTGCGTGTGTTTGGAAACCCAAAAACTATTTGATTCTGATGCGTACATTTTCATCCGCTGCGGCTACAAAGTCCAGGCATTTTCGATCTCGCTACCTGAGAGACAACATAACCATTGGCATTGGCATCTTTGCGATCGACTCTGCTGTTGGGGGTATCAAAAAGACACACGATCTAAGCAAACGTGCGTGTGATATGTAGCACATTTAATTCTAATTCAGCGAGCGGACCCAAGTGGAAACAACATTTTGAATTGAATCCATACAAAAGAGGATTCTGGATTTGTTTATTACGGTGCGCGTATGGTGCTGCACCTGTCAGTCCAGAATCTGGTGGCTTGTTGGTTTGGAGTAGTTATCATGACGCCGGTTGACCGGCAATGCCTTGGAATCGGTTCGGATCGGTAGGTTCATGTTTTGGTCGAGTGCATTCCGTGTATTTGTCTCATCACAGCGGTAGCCCGGCAGCAACAAAGTCAAGACAAACTCTTACCCGTGTGTGGACTGCTACGCTAAGTTCTTTTTATTATTATTATTATTATTATTATTATTTATGACGTAATAGCCAACGCGATCATGCCGGCCTTTTCAGGACTTGAGTACCACGTAGCCGGAGCCGGTGGCTAATCCCTTGCTACGACGGCCGGTGCATACGCGATTAGAACCCACGACAGGCATGTAGATGTGCGTAATGATGGCGGTGCCGCGGGCCCGCTCCTATCCAGTGTGCAACTTGCATACTGCCACACTGTCTCCTGCCCGGTGCATACGTAGCAGGGGGGAAGGATACACCTCCACAGTAAAAAAAAAAAACACCGTCATGAACCAGCGGTGGACCTAACGTTAGGCGGACTAGGCGGTCGCCGAAGATTTCTAGTCTGTAGTATGCCGTATGTCTACAAGTGGACAGATTATTAGCGACAAGGGCGATGGTCGTTAGGGCTCCATGGCTGGAGAACCATTTGCACCACCCCTCCCCCCATGGCGACTACAATTTTAGGGCCTGTGACCGATGATCATAGGGGTCCCATGGCCACCCCCCCATCCGCCGGCAATTTAAGTATACCGTTCAATCTTCCAACAGCTGTGTGTCAGTACCCCCTCCTCAGGGGCCTCAATTCGTCTTTCCTCCTTTCATGAACACCTTCCATTCTTTGACCGATAGATCATAACATTCCGGAAGAAAACACATTTGGCGACAGTTTTGCATACACACGCACACTCACAACCATGCGCAGGATGCTTAGCATATCTATGTAATCCACAACAGACGAAGGCAAAAGCTTAGTGTTAGAAACGTGTTAGAGCGAATTAGGGTTCTGCGCGTTGCACAGCAAACCCTCCATCGTGCGCTAGCGATTCCGTAGTCATTTTTACATTGCATCGATTAAACTCATTGCGCTTTTTTGGTTTGATTTGTAAAAATGCAACTTCATCGCCGCAATGTGTACAAACGGTTTTTTAAGCGCCACAGCAACTTATGAGCATTGTCCACACGCGAGAAAGAGATAGCGCTATGGAGGGAAAAAGCACGGACGACGGCTGACAGTGATTGGCCGTCTGACGCACCAACACATTCAAACCTTCGACAGCGCGCTCAGGCGAGGGGTACGAGGCGGAGCCAGGGACGGGTAGCTCGACGAGCTGCTCGACAAATTTGCCGTTGGAGGGAAAAAGATGGCATGATAAAATTCTCAGAACGCCTTGATTTCTTCCGTCGCTTTGCGCAGCGGGATGTAAACAAACCTGTGTTTTCGAGCAGGTACTCGAATCTAATTCTAGCTTTGAGGCTAGAATAATCTAGACTGAAAATTGCAGGCTAGCTTTTTGTGTGGTTTTGTATGGAGTGTTTACATGATTTCAGCCTCCAACTGTCAAACTCCATACAAAAAACTGACTAGAATCGTGAAAGCCCCCAATAACAGTTTTAGGTTTTGATGAGTTTTCCAGGGCTTTCTGCTGTCAAAAGGCATCCAAGACGGCCAAACCGATTTTGGCTTATACTTGACCTCGTTGCTAAACAGTCCTTGGTATGGAGCAGCTTGGGGGCGGGATGATCAAAAGCTCTGCTCGAAATGAGTGCTATAGGGAGGGACAAATGTTTCGAACGCCTTGCGGGGTAATTTTTAATGGTTTGCAACTGAACTGATTGACACAGATACTTCCGGTAACTCGCTTTATTCCTACGTCTTCAGTTTTGACGGTACTTGTGGTATTAATTTGTCATCAGTGCTTTTATTTTATTTTATCGTATTTTGTTTCAGTTCTTATAAAGTGCCATTTCACATTATTTTGGGATTACACTACGTTTAGATCTCATTTTTAAACTGGTGCAATTTCTTTCAATCATCGTCCTTTAGTTTAGTTTGTAATCAATGCAAAATGTTCAATGCAACTTTTGCTATTAAAAGTTTATTAAGAACGTTTTATTCATGACTGGGTAGAAAAGGTCGAAAGCTTCAAATTGCTTGAATTCCCTGGTTAAACATGTTACAATATATTTCATTGTGATGAGTAAGGCAGCGGTCTAATGTTGTTGCGCGCAACATTGTTGCTCGGAAACATATCGCTTGAGGTGGTCTATGAATGTTGCTGGCAACATTTCGCTTTGACATTGTTTAGCGTCAAAAATTAGCCAATTAACAGCTCAGAGTTTATTTTTTATCATTCACTTGTTGAATGAAGTATTGAAAAAATAAAATATACATAAAAAAATGTATTATTAATGCTTAAAATCCAAATATATCGGATGTCAACAAAAACCACACTGCTGCTGTGTCATTTCATACACCCGATTACCATGACAAAGGTAAATAGAAAATGTTGCCAGACAAAAATCAAATTGGTTTGAATTTGGCCAGCAACAAAGTTGCGATAGCTGTCAAAATCCATATATTTTGCCAGCAACAATGTTGCGCGCAACAAGATTAGACCGCTGCCTAACTCGTGCGATTTTATAATGCTTGCATGTGCGCATGTTTCCTTTTATTTCAATTTTAATGACATTGTTTTTCATTTTGTTCACACCATCGCGGAGCTAGAGCTTCCGGTTGTATTCCACGGATGATAAGCCGTTCGCGGTGGCAAAAAAAACGTGATTCGGCATCTATAGCTTTTGTTTCCGGATTTGACCATAGTCGCTCTGCAGCTGCTGCCGCTCTTGGCCAAGTGCGTCCGTCAATTGAATATTCATCAATATACTCAGTCCATACACAAACTTCTCCTCCTAAAATACCATTTCCTTTAGGTAACTGGTTATCGTATACTTTCTTCCAGGTGTAATAGGTTGTTACTCCCCAAAACCCATGATCAAGATACCAAGCATCCTTGGTCGAAACAATAAGCTTGTAGCCTAACTTTTGTAATTCTTTAGGTATAGTACTGCTTGACGGAAGCCATGTCTGTATCACATATCGGTTTTTAGACAAAAATTTGTCAATTACCAACGGATCTGTTAAGCGACTGGACCACAAAATAACTGGACTTGAATGCTCGTTTGTAGATGCAGAATAGGCTGAGCCATTTGCTCTTCTAGCATTGTCCCAAAGATTTAAAACTTTTTTCTGAAAAGATGAAAAGCATAATTATAATTAAAGTGATTTTTAAAATTACAATACCAGCTGATTATTTTGTTGATTTTTTGTGTGTTCTCCATCACCATCTTTGCGTTTTCCTAAGCAGTCTTATGTTATTATTTTATAGTGATAAGACTGCTAATAATAATAATAATAATAATAATAATAATAATATAAGAATAATAATAATATTAATAATAATAATAATAATAATAATAATAATAATAATAATAATAATAATAATAATAATGATGATGATAATAATAATAATAATTATAATAATAATAATAATAATAATAATAATAATAATAATAATAATAATTATTATTATTATTATTATTATTATTATTATTAAAATAATAAGAAAACTAATTATAATAATAATAAAAATAATAATAATCATAATAATAATAATAATAATAATAATAATAATAATAATAATAATAATAATTATTATAATAATAATAATAATAATAATAATAATAATAATAATAATAATAATAATAATAATAATAATAATAATAATAATAATAATAATAATAATAATAATAATAAAACTGATAATAATAATAATAATAATAATAATAATAATAATAATAATATTAATAAAAATAGTAATAATAATAATAATAATAAAAATAATAATAATAATAATAATAATAATAATAATAATAATAATAATAATAATAATAAAAATAGTAATAATAATAATAATAATTAATATTATTATTATTATTATTATTATTATTTTTATTATTATTATTATTATTGTTATTATTTTTGTTATTATTATTATTTTTAATGTCCTTTATATTATAATATTATTGTAACGCAATTTCAATTTCATTTTTCCTTTTTTCAAGCGAAATTCATTTTTAAGTGAGAAAATAGATGTAAATGCTTAATAAAGCACACTTTCCCCAAATTCCGCTAATGATTTTATTTACTAAAATCAATCAAGCTACTTACCTGAAACTTACTCCACATTGTAAGAAAATCTTGCTCAGTTCGACCTAGGTTATGATCCATCAAGTAATTTATGATTTCTGCCGTCGCATTCCAGCAACCGAAGAATACTTCATCTCCTCCCATATGAATAACACTTTCTTCCTTATTCATTTCGGCTATATCTTTATAGATTTGTTGCAGTACAGTATATAAGTTGGGATTTATCGGATTTAGTTGGCCACATGGTGGTTCTATACAAAAATTACGCCAGGGTTTCTGATTTACACAGACGGCCAAGTTGCCGAGGTCTTTCTCAGGACCCCATTGCCAGCCATTACCTGAAAGGATTATAGGATTATATTGATGAGTTATTAACTGCCATATAAAAAAAAATCTTACCCGCGTGGGCAGGCGCATCAAGCTCAAGAATGACTCGTATTCCACGATATTTCGCATACTTAATTATGCTTTTAATGTCATTTTGGCTATAAACTTCTTCTTTTGAGTAGGCGCCGTAAAAAACCATTTCAGGAACTGTATCGAACTGCATTGGAAAACTTTGTGTATCGGTAATATGCCAATGAAAAACATTGAATTTGCTAGCGGCCATTGCATCTATTTGTCTTTTTAAACATTTTATTGGTATATAATTTCTCGCAGTGTCGATTAGGAGCCCACGATGGGCGTAGATGGGTTGGTCAATAATGTTTGCCTGCGACAATATATTTACAGAAGAATTGACTGTCGTAAACAATTGCAATAGCGTTTCGAAACCATGACGTGTACCGAATATTGTTTTTGCTTCTATTGTTGTAACTACTGTTGTTAAGTTTTCTATCGATATTTTTAATTTATAACTTTCATCCACATACCAAGATAGATTAGTTTCATTTGAAGTAATCTGAATTTTTATAATTATTGGCATCCCAGGTGTACTTTCATGTAAAATTTGGGTTTGAAATGCTTTTCGCAAATTGCGCAAAAAATACATTTTTATTTCTCTTAATATTGTTGTGCCTTCAGTAGTTTGGTTGATAAAATCTTGTTCAAATCTGCAGGATACATGAAAAAATGATCAACAAAATTTAACAAAAAAAGGCCAATTCAAAACTTACCGCAGATTTAAGGGATTGACTACAGTTGTTTCTTTTCCAAGAGTCACATGGCCTGTAGGTCTGGGCCACAAAGGACCATATTTTCCGCACAGCAAACGACAGTTGCTTAAAGTAGAGAAAACATGTGACTCGCTGGCACTTTTGGTATTACCGTACACTCTAACACATTGTTCTTCATTTGTGCATTTGTAAGATATGTCTTTTAGGCAACTAACAGCGTGTTGAAATGCATGAAATAATACTAATACGACTATTCCATACTTTGACATTGCACAAAACATTATCCTTTATTTCGTAGATCTGTGAATGTAACACGTAATGCATTGGTTTATATATGTATATATACAGGGTTTTATTAATGATATTACAAATTATATGTTTGCCATAAAAAAACAATATTTAGTTATAATCATTTAAAATAATAAAACAAATAATTATAGCTAGCATACTTTAAGCCGGTCTGTATGGTACTGTCTTCAACTCTTCGTTATTGAGCTAAAAGAAGAAAAAAAGGATACTGGCAACACGGTTGACACCATCAACAGTTTCGTGCTTGTTGCGAGCGCCTACACGCGTAGTCCAAAACAGCCGAAGTCATACAAAATCATGAAAAAGTCTGCGCCCTTTTGTTCCGGCATCCTCGTGAAGTTTACCGAGTCGAACCGAATAGTTGTGTTCGATAAACATGTGTGCGTATCAGGTAGCAGCATTTGTACTGCTTACCTGCCGTATGCCGCTGTGATACCGAGCGAGACGCATAGACAACGCGTCTAGAGGACATGTGTAGCCGTGAGGAATTTTTTCTGTGTCTCTTTTGCCTTGTCCTTGCCTTTAGATCCTGATGAGTGAAGCATGCACACCTTTCGGGTACGTTCGTGGTATAAGCTCTGTCTCTCTCATGTTAATGGTGAAGATACCCAACAGTCAAAAGCCGAAGATTTTATATTGACCTTTCACTTTTTCTATCTGTCTCTCGCTCTAATTTGAGCGATTTTCCCCTGATGAGTGTCCCCGAGCCTCCTCGTATGGTTGTTGTTGTTGGAAGTTGAAGCCGAAACCCCCTCGTGCGCTGCCAAAATCAGCGAAGAACGAAATCGAGTGGCTCAAGCGAAAAAACGAAAAAAAATGACGAACGAGTGTGCTGTGACAATAACACACACACGCACAAGGCGACACCCGAAATCTGGTGCGATACCGGCTTTCAGTGGAGCAAGTACACACATGCACACATTTGGCCACACCACGGTGATACAACACACAGCCACGCACTTGGCGATACACGCTGTGTGGTGCGGTGCGGCGGATGTTCAGAATTCAGTGGTGCAAATACACACATGCATACACTTGGCGACACACGCTCTGCTGTGCGGTGAGATTTGTGTTCTGTGTCCAGTGGTGCAAATATACACACACACGCACTTGGCTACACACGCAGTACGGCGCGGTTGGCTTGGCAGAAGCGCATACACACATTCACGCAGTAGGCTTCACTTTCAGTCCAGTGAGGTTGGTGCTTGTGTGGTGTTTCAGCGCTTGGTAGTCAGCGGATAAACCCCGTAAAAAATGGAATTTTGTTTTATTTGAGGTAAGTAAAAGTGATTAAAATTATCAACCAACATCCCCCCTTCTAATTAATATCATTTTTCTTCCATTTCATGTGTGTTTCACGGCGAACGGAGACAACAAAACCTGTGGCAGTGTCGTGGTGTTGGAGATGGTGGCCCGTACAGTGCAGCGAGAAAACTAGGCGCGACAGCGAGGAGCAGAAAGTGCCGTGCGGATTTTAATTGTTCTTTGTGCGAGTGTAAAAAAGTGTTTCTTAAATCATGTGAGTTAATTTAGAATTAAGTGCAGTGGTTATTGTGCATATGTTGTGTTTTTTGTATTTATGTAAGTAAAATATTCAATAAATCGAATAATGTTGATATAATGGTTCGCACTGTATCATTTCGGAAAGAAATCCTGGCAAAAAAGGGGGAGGGGCTAATTAAACGAAGGTTCGTGCAGACCCCCGTTCGGGTTTTGCTTCGGCTTCGGGTTTGCTTCGGCTTCGGGACCCGACGGATCACTTGAATAATTTCGCCAACTCAAGTTCTTTTTCAAGCGCGTATTCAAGCGATCTCTGAGTGCTGGTGCCTGGTGGGTAGAATCGTTTGCCATCGGCTCTGCATTCGAGCGTGGGCAGGCCCGTAGACGCCGTCTCCCACCCAAGTAGCAGAGCCGAAGTTTTTCAGAGATTTTTCTGTGTGCCAAAGCGAGATGCCCTGTCTTCTCTCTCTAGATTTTGGACAGCAAACCGCCGCGCGTGTAGAGGTGTGTGCGTGTGACGAAAAATGATGGATGAAAAACACGAGGAGCCGGGTCTGAAGTCTTTCGTTGGTCACACACACATGCATCTACCAGCGGATTGCGCCACACCGAGTCTACCCAGCTCTCTCGATCTACCATGATTTTTTCTGCTATCGCACTCATCCGGGAGTTAGGCATCCTCAGTCTGTCCAGAACTTTCGTTGTGGAAGGATGTGCGGGAGTGATGTGCGATTTCTTGTGTCCCCTACTTTCGTTGTTTACGTTTTGCGCAGTGTTGCTTCTTCTTCCATTGTGTAATGATTTATCCTAGCTAACTTGTTGAGGTAAGTTTCTTGATCTCAAATGTGCTTCAATGTACTAATTCAACTAATGCTTATCGTCTTCAAAGTTACAGGTGCATGCGCCATTCATCAACGCCTACCTGTTGGAATCATCAACAATCTTCAAAATGGGTGACGGAAAGAAATTGTTTTCCAGTTTTAAAATATTACGGTAAGTGTTGCTCTCATCATATACGTAAAACTATCCAAAGTAATACGTAGTACATACATTAATTATTGGTTCATTTTTATTGACAGCGTTCAGCACAACTCAGCCACAAAACAACGCACTGGATTGCGCTAAGAACCTGTCGAAACGCGCGCAGCCCCCGGGAGCGGTAGGAGAAAGGAAGAACGAGAGGAGGAAAAACTAAAGCCAGCTCGCAGCTCTGATGGTACGGTAAGAAGAAAAAGGGTCGAGAGGAGGAAGAACGGTAAATTTGGAAGGGGGAGACCGTTCTGCCGTCTACACAGTGTGAGTATGCCCGGACTGGGCAGTCCGCAAAAGCCGAAGTTTTGTATGGGATCGTGTCGTACACATATCCACTTACGTACCCAAGTAGCAACCGAAGCTTTTTTCTCCCAGTTTCAACCCCCTCATGTCCACAAACTGCCTTCGCTTACTAATCCTATCCCGTTTCTACATTCCACAACGTTTGTTGCGTTCTCGCTCATCAGGGTGTTAGTCAATTCTCTCTTGCCACACGAAGAGAATTTTCCTGCACACTTCGTGTGTTGGATTCTACTCATCCCTGTTGAACACACGTCATTTTCTTCCATCGCACTCATCTGGGTGTTTGCTCTTTTCCCTCCAAGCCAAAGAGCGACTTCAGTGTGCTCTGAACCGTGGATGTGAGAGTGTGTGTTTGTGTGCTGCGTGCACTATTTTTCCTGCGTGAAAACTTTCCATACTGCGCCATCCGCGGTGTTCTTTCTGCTTCATCGGAGGACGAATTTTTATGATCTAATTGTTTGGGTAAGTGTCCTTTTCTAAGTGTCTAGTGCTATGTGACATTTATTCTAATTCTAATATTATTCTAATATGCAATGTTTTGCACATTACAAGTTTCAAATGTGTGCTGCTACCGCTAGCTGTTCCTCAAACTACTTAAAAAGTGTGACACTGTGTGCACAGGCGTTCAAGTTTCAATTGATCCTCAAGCACAAAGGTAAGTTTGTCACATCTTTAAATCAAGTGTAATCTTTTTAACAAAGTGTGTCTATTAATTGTGTATTTTCATCAACAGCCTTCATACAATACCGCGGTTGAGGCGCGACAAATCTGATGACCCTACGGACAAAGAGCGGGTAATTTTTATCATGGTTAGCGTAAAAACCTAGAATCAAGCCGATGGAAGATTTCGTAGGCTTAAAAAAGGGGAGAGAATCGGTACCACGGTTCTCTCCCACTCCCATATAAAATACACGGTGCGTTCTCTAGGTTTCCGAGGCTTCTTTTAAAAGTATTCTCGGAAACCGAGAAAGAACCTCGGAAACCGAGAGAGCGCACCGTGTGTTTCATATGGGAGCGGGAGAGAACCGTGGTACCCGTTCCCGCCCCCTTTTTTAAGCCTACGAAATCTTCCATCGGCTTGATTCTAGGTTTTTACGCACACCATGATAAAAATTACCCGCTCTTTGTCCGTAGGGCAGGCTTCCAAGCACCGTGTGTGTGTGTATGTAAGTATGTGAGAACACATGTGTGAATCCTCTTGTGGGAACTGCAAAAAGAAGAGAATAAAGAGTGTGAAGCAGCTAGACAGCCCTACTAGCAATGAGAATGAAAAAGTGTGCGACTTTCAGGCGAGGGGCACGTAGAAACATGGGGAGACGGTTGGAAATACGCGGAATCACGCGGAGACGCGAGCGTGTTTTGGTTTCTACACAGTTTTTGCACTCAAACAATTACACATGTGTGAATGTGTGCGTTCACTTTCAGCCTGCGCGCTCAGTTTGGTTTTCTCGCAGCGGCATGCGGGTATCGGTGTCTCGCTGGCACTAGTGCAGCGAGTGTTCCTCTGTGCGCTCCCTTTCTTGCCACCACACGAAATCGTCAGTTCAGCTCAAGCGTTTGCCTAAGTCCCGGGCGATCGAATTTTCGCTAAGTGTTGAAGTGTTGTGCACTTTGAAATGAAGCTGCGCTTTTCTTTCACCATTTAACTTAAATGTGTGATTTGCGCTGCTTTATTTCAATGTTTTTTTTGCTGTATTGAACATCAACAACGGGATCCACGCAGTTAGACGTGAATTAGAAATACGACGATTTTTTTTTTATAAAATGAATGTGTGTGGTTTGAAGCAAGATTGTGTGAAGCTATGTATTTAAATGTGCTTTTATTTTCAATAAAAGTGATCAAATATAAACCGAGTTTTATGTGTTTAAGTTTTTGTTTTGATTCGGGTGCACCAAGTCCGTGTGAAGGAAAGCGCACAGCGCGCTACGAAAGAAACGAGCGGGAGGGGGTGTCATTCCAGCGCAGCGCAATTCGCTGGAATCAAGTGGGAGGGGGTACCAGTTCAGCGCAGCGCAAGCCGTAAGAAACGGGAAGGAAGGGGTATGATGAAACAGCGCGAGCGAGCGTTCTTTACAGCGAGAGCGCCTCGTGTATTTTAAAGGCAAACAAGAGAGCGCATTCTCTCCGTGGTAGCGCTCCATCCGCCATTTTTAATTCTTAGCCCAAAACAACGGACTTCGGATCCGAGCTTGGGCCGGACCCCCACCGCGTGTTTCTACCTACCCCTCGTCTGAAAATTTCGTTCTCTTTGTCTGTCGGGAGCCGCAACCAAATCAAGAGAGTGAATTCTCATTTCAATCCGAAAAACTGGGAGAGAGTGATGACATGCGAGAGAGAATAAAACTAGAAACACGAGAGAGGGCCACACGAAGCGCTTTCGGGTTTTTTCGCCTTCGCGCACATTTTGCTTTATGCGCGCGACTAAGTGAGCCTTGATCAGCGCGATGGCCCTACAAAGCCCTTCGGCTTTACTATCTGGGAAGCCAATGACCGAAGGCCACTCTTTCGCGGTAGCCCGAGTCAAGCGATTGATTTTTAGCGTCGCATTAAGACTGCTTAAGACGCTTGTTATTTAATACTTAATACTACTACGGGCGAAAGAAAGAGTGCTGTTGCAATAGTTTGCAACAAGCTTAGATAGAAAAGATAAAATTTAGTAATTTACATACTAAGGGCGTTAATAGGGCAGATACTAAGGTTATAGGTTAAGTAGGGTCTGCGGATATTATAATTAGGTATGTGCAGACTTTACGCTAGACGCTAGAAGGTTACGTGCGACCTTGCAACTCTAGAAAGGTCCTCTTTTGATACCTGGAGCTCGATAAATAAAGTCCTTAAATTTCAACTTGTAATTATATATATACTATATACTAGCTGATTTACCCGGTTTCACACGGGATAAAATCAGTGTCTCGTTTCAATTAAAAATAGAAAAATTTGCAATTCAAGGAGTATAAAACAACGATTGCAATGATTACTATGATTTTATCCCAAAGCTTCGATTCTTCTTATCGGTCATAATAACAATTGGTAATTAAGATCTGCAATCATCCGTTTGGGTATTACCGAGTTTTTGCTTTACCACGGAGTTTATTGGACCCATATATACCATATATCATATACAGGCACTCCATGTTATATACTATTAACGTTTACTGGAGGCAATCGCGTATCTCTAATATTAGCATTTGTCGAAACTCGATGTTGGATTCGATGTTCAAAAAATTTTCAAATAAAACTTATTGTAATCTCTTCGGAATCTTTTGGATTTCCGACTACGCAAATAGCGTCCTTTGCCTTGCCTTCGATTTTGTTGCATAAAGGCTGTTACGTAAACTCTATACAAGTGGCTGTTCACTCTGCCTTTAGAAAGGTTCAATGTACTCTTAGCAGTTTGAAGCCATGCGGGCAACTGTTTTCTGTTTCCATCGTACGAGGAAAGCGATTTAATCGGATCGGGAACCCTAAAAAAATCTTCAAACTTGCATGTAGTGGAAGGTTCGACGTCTCTTATCTGATTTCCCTGAGCAAAAATTTGTCCTTGTTAATTTCTAATTGTTTCCTCCTGTTCGAGTAGAATCACAAAAAAAAAGGTTCTCACACAAGCACGTTTTTGCAGCTGCTTTATTGGTAAATTCACTTTTTCATTCCAAGTCCAAGTTTATAAAACCAAAACGAAGCGCTAAAAAAAGGCGTGCTTCCTATCCCCCTTTTTTGATTCAACTCTCCGATGACGCGTTAGTTTTTTGGCGCTTTCCCCTCTTCTTTAGGGTTACCTGATGGTAATCATCGCTTTCAGCCGCCGCGCACGTTTCTTCTTCTCAATTCCTCGGCAGTGATGCCATCATGCCCCAGCCCCTGCCATCCTATATGAGAGCAGTGGTGCCATCACTCCCGAGCCCGTCAAACATTTTTGGAACGATGGCAGTGATGCCAACATACCCTAGCCCGTGCAACCTGCTGTTCCAATCCTAAGCAGTCAGCAGGCTTCACTACACCTCCATCACTGCCAACTTATGCACTGGTCTTTTGAGTGTGCTGCCCTTTGCTGTCTGCACAGTAGCACTACGAATCCTCCCGTCTTTTCCTTTGAAGACCTCCTGGATTCGTCCTCTTATCCAAGTTCTGCGCTCCCCATCAGCAACATACACCAAGTCTCCCTTTGCCTCAGGTTTACTTTCGTTGAACCATTTTGTTCTTCTATTCAGGGTAGGAAAATATTCCTGTTGCCACAGCTTCCATAATTCATTCGCCTGAAGCTGTGCTGGGTGATGTCTGTTTCGCAAGGCGTTTCCTAATTCCATGGGCGTCTTTGCCATATCTTGGCTTCCAGAAGAGCTTCCTACTAGGAAAATATTCGGCGTGAGAGCTCGACTGGTAAAGGTACTTTGAGGTAGATACGTTAGCGATCGTGAGTTGATCAAATTCTCTGCTTCTGTTAGTTCTGTAAGGTAAGTTCCACCTCTCAGTTTATGATCGTAATGAAGGTTAGTCATAGCTTCTAAGACATTTCTAATTAATTTCTCCCATACACCAGCAAAGTAGGTTTTGGCTGTTAGTGTCTGAGCAATTTTACATAGTTCTTCTAGACTGTCGCTGAACCACTTTCTATCGCTATTGGGTTCCGCATTTTTATACAATTCAATGAAATACAAAATGTCATCTATGACTTCAAACTTCCACTTCATGCCGGTATCAAATCTCTTTCCTTCGCGAGCAGTGGTTTGTTTCAATATTTCTTTAGTTCTGGCCTGATCCGTTGGGTCAGGTATGAAATCGGTTTGAGCTGCTGTCTCTTCAAGAATAATCCGTTTTCGTTTCAATTCATTAAGTTTTTGGTCACTGATTAAGCTGCAGTTTTGTTCAGCAACGCTATAGTGATGTGCGAGAAAATGTCTTGTTTCAAGCTGGTTGTCACAAGGACCATACACCGACCATCCTAACACGCTTCGCACCGCTATGGGTTCTCCTGGCTCACCTATTCGACTCTCGATAGGGGCTATTAGGTTGATGTTCTGTATACCAATGAGCACCTTAGGTTCAGCAGGGCCATAATTCAGTACCGGAATACCTCGAAGATGTTCATACTTGCTTATCGAGCAATGATCTAGACCCTGTACGGGTAGCTTCAAACTTTGTACTGTTCGCGCTCCTACAAGCGGAAAATTAGTGTCAACGCCTGGAGCAGATATTTTCAGATTTATGCGCTGAGATGTCGGTTCGGTTCGGGTCACATCTGAAGTCCATGCTAATTCGAGTGGTTCTGTAATTCCTTTAGCTCCAAGCTTTCGTGCTACAGAGGACTCGACTAACGTCAGTGACGAATCTTCATCAATGAATGCCAATGTTTCTAACTGCTTATCGCCGTTGTACAAGGTTACGGGTACAACTTTGAACAGTGTGGACTTAGCGGGTTTGTTCTTTTCGTGAAACTGTATTATGGCTTGTGGCACATCAACTTGATGAAGTAAAGTGTGGTGATCATCTTTGTGGCAACCATTAATATAACATCGGTACCGCGTCTTGCATTGCTCTATCGAGTGATTGTTTAAACATTTACGACAAAGTTTCAAACGTTCGACGGTTTGAAGGCGTTGTATGGGAGACGATTCAATGAATTCGCGGCATCCACGTACTACGTGTTCAGTACTGGAACAAACAAAACATTTTCTAGGTGCCAGTTTAGTAGTGGTAGAACCCTTCGACGAATCATGAACGTTTACATGTCCCTTCACATTTCGACCAACTTTTGCTTCGACTTCACCATGCTCTTTTGAGGTCGATAAAGTAGCTACTCTGCTTGCTTTCGTTACTACTTTTTTCATATACATTCCAAACTCCTTTAAAGTTGGCTCCTCATACTTTTCACTAAAATCTGACCACTCCATTTTGTAAGTAGCTGGCAACTTTTCAACGAGTTCATCAAGCAATGTCGGATTGTTTAAGTACGAAATCATATTAGCGGCTACGATATGGTCACATAGTTCCTGCACAACTAAGCCAAATCGTATTAACGAATCAAGCCGATCTGCTCTTGGTACTTCAGCTCTACGCACCTTAGTCAAAAGGCTCTTCAATAACAGTTGTGGTTTGCCGTACAATTCGCGCATTGTTTCGATTGCTGCTGCCGTTGCGTTAGGAAATCGTAGCTTCGGGCGAATTAACTCACGCGCTTGACCTCTTAAACACTCCTCTAGTCTTATAGCATTCTCAACTGCCGTAAATCCACAGGCTATGGTGGAATCTTCGTATGCTCTTCGTATGCGTATTGCATCGTACCTGGACGGGGTACGGGCTACATTTATGCTCCTCCAACATAGAAACATTCTCCTGGGTGTGTACCTGTGCGAGGTACACACCACGTCGCTTTTGCTGATAATCGGGAACCTGCACGGGGCCTTGCACCTGGACGGGGTACACGCCACTCCGCTGCTGTTGCGAATCGGAAACCTGCACGGGGCCTTGCACCTGGACGGGGTACATACCACACCGCTGCTGCTGGGAATCGGGAACCTGCATGAGGCCTTGCACCTGGACGGGGTACACTCCACTTCGCTGCTGCTGCGAATCGGAATCCTGCACGGATTCTTGCACCTGGACGGGGTACGCGCCACACCGCTGCTGATGCGAATCGGGAACCTGCACAGGTCCTTGCACCTGGACGGGGTACACATCACACCGCTGCTGCTGTGAATCGGGAACCTGCGCGGGGCCTTGCACCTGGACGGGGTACACACCACTCCGCTGCTGCTGCGAATCGGGAACCTGCACGGGGCCTTGTACCTGGACGGGGTACACACCACTCCGCTGCTGCGTATCGGGAACCTGCACGGGGCCTTGCACCTGAACGGGGTACACGCCACACCGCTGCTGCTGCGAATCGGGAATCTGCACGGGGCCTTGCACCTGAACGGGGTACACGCCACACCGCTGCTGATGCGTATCGGGAATCTGCACGGGGTCTTGTACCTGGACGGGGTACACGTCACACCGCTGCTGATGCGAATCGGGAACCTGCACGGGGCCTTGCACCTGGACGGGGTACACACCACACCGCTGCTGTTGCGTATCGGGAACCTGCGCGGGGCCTTGCTCCTGTACGGGGAACGCACCACACCGCTGCTGCTGCGTATCGGGAACCTGCGCGGGGCCTTGCGCCTGGACGGGGAACGCACCACACAGCCCTGCTGCAACACAGCCCGCTGCTGCATATCCATGCCGATAAACTGCTCGCACAGCTGCCGCTCCGAGACGGGAACCTGCTCGAGGCGTGGCTGCTGTTCCATGGCGCGGACCTGCGCATCGCGTTGTGGCTGAGCCAGATACTCACTCTGCTGTCCTGACGCTGTGGCCGGGTTGTTGGTAGACACTCGCTCCTCTTCGCTTTCATCAGGTGCTGCGTTCAACTGTTGTTCCGCCCATTGCGAGGTTCGTTCTCCATTTTCTGACAAAGATGAATCGCTGTCAAAAGATTCCTCCAAGCGTAGCAATTCTTCGGTATGCCGCATTTTCATCCTCAGCCGTCTCTCCTCCAAATCTAGAAGGCGTCGCTCTAGCTCCTGGTTATTTTGCACTCTTGCAATTTCCCATGACTGCGACCGGGAGCTACGCGAGCTCCGAGCACGAACACTTTTTCCACTAGTATCCATCGATGAAAAATGAAGTTCGCACCGCTTTCGTGAAACTAATTTTCACGCTTTTATCGAGAAATGAAATTCTCGCACTCAACACTGTTTGGTGAAAAATGAAATTTTCACGCCTTTTTTGAGAAATTTTCGAGTAGAATCACAGAAAAAAAGGTTCTCACACAAGCACGTTTTTGCAGCTGCTTTATTGGTAAATTCACTTTTTCATTCCAAGTCCAAGTTTATAAAACCAAAACGAAGCGCTAAAAAAAGGCGTGCTTCCTATCCCCCTTTTTTGATTCAACTCTCCGATGACGCGTTAGTTTTTTGGCGCTTTCCCCTCTTCTTTAGGGTTACCTGATGGTAATCATCGCTTTCAGCCGCCGCGCACGTTTCTTCTTCTCAATTCCTCGGCAGTGATGCCATCATGCCCCAGCCCCTGCCATCCTATATGAGAGCAGTGGTGCCATCACTCCCGAGCCCGTCAAACATTTTTGGAACGATGGCAGTGATGCCAACACCTCCTGAATATTAAGCCTTTGGTAAACTTCCGTAACTTTTGCAACTGTGCTATAATTTCACATTCCATCGTTAGGGAATTTAAAGAACTGTCTGAATTTCTATTATAAAATTCTAGTAAAGGCTGATCAGCCTTTCCAGTGGTAGCTTGAATGTTTTATGCTTAGTTTACATCCATACAATGGCAACCACATCGACTATAGAAAACGCAACGCCGACTTTGTTTTTAGTGTTTTGAAAGGTATGGAGAAGAATGATACAAATTATAGACACAATTTAATAATTGAACGTTTTCCGTGATCTTTCGAGATATTGTTTTACATGTGCTTAATTTTTTATCGAAGCATAGCTAAAGAATGTGTTCTACGACGTGTATGTTAAGTTTTCCAAAAAGTGGTCCAAAGAACTATCCAGCAAGCCTCAACGTCAGAAGATAGGTGGCATACTCTAGGTGGCCACCACTGTAAATGCGGATGTATGAAAACGTGGCGAAAACATTCATAGGTCCCGAAATATAAAAGGAAGCAGTATCAGGGACCGTAACTAAGATCTGTTCCATGATCCTGTTCAGTGTAAGTTCTGGTGTGGGTTCGGTATCAATTTCAAGACCGGTACGCTTTTTGGAGCCGTTATGCCGGTATATATACAATTTCAGTACCGGTAGGGTAAATGTAGCAATAGTGGTACAATTTGTAGGAATACAGATGTGCTTTAATAGATTTAAATTATCAGGGAGGTAAAATTATGAACATTTTAATACATAGCAATTGGAATATGTTTTATCTTTGCAATCACAACCATTTTTACCATCAAACACAACAAATTTACGAAAAAGGCATATTTCTGTGACGACTTCCTAGTACCTATAATAATGGTATGGTTCCTATAGTCGTCGTATTGTGTTACAATAGTGGTGGTAGACAAAGATTCCTCAAAAACTGTGTATAATATATATGAAACTTAGTTTTGATGCTGTTTTCGATTAAATAGCAAGAATCACATCCATAATATTGATTTCTTATATAATTATTTGACTATAAGATATATAATTTGACCGTAAAAAATGAATAATTTGAGTGATAAAAATATTGACTAAAACACAGTATTAAGACTACCCAAGCCAGGAAGAGTGTGCTTCATTCGAAGTGAAATTTTCACTCAGTTAGATATGCGAATTTTGGCCTTTTTTGGTAAATTACTTACAGGAAACTCATTTATGTTGCTTATTTAAAAAAAAAAGATACAAAATGTTAAAAATATCCCAAAAAATATCTAAATTGCCCTATTTTTACTAATTTCATAACTATGGCCACTATAGGAATGTTAGCACGTTTTTTGTGTTGACTGTGTTGGCTGCGTGAAAAAGGTAAACAACACAACTGCTGTCACCTAGCGACCGAGATATGTAGATAAACAAGTTAGAAAAGGTGCCGCTAGGTGGCGTAAAGGTTGTTATCAATTGAAAGAGGCAAACATATACATTGCGAAAGAGATGAAGAGACACGATCCAGCCTCCGGTCATACACCCCATAAAGGTCGAGCATAAGGGCATAGACAGGAAACGGCGCGAAACTATTGGCAGTAGCAAAAGCGAGTGTGACCGGACAAGTTAAAAATATATAATTTGCATCAAAACGTCAAAGATCATTTTCTTATTTCAAACACCCGGAAAGAAATTGTTACCGAAGTAACAAAGTTTTTAACTTACACACTTGTATTTTCGCGAGTTATAAATTTACGGCATAAAAATGCAGAGTGAAGAAAATCGCTTCGATTGTGGTGCCTGCGATAAGGCGAACACCGTGGACGATATGGTGCTGTGCGATGGTTGCGCGAAGTGGTACCACTACGGGTGTGCTGGCGTCACCGCAAACGTAGCGAAAAGAAAGTGGTTCTGTGTTCGGTGTGTGAAGAAAGTGCCTGTGATCGGGAAAAGCGAGGCCAAACCGACGCTACGTGAGGAAGTTAGTGCAAAGGACAACAAGCCCGCTGAAAGCTGCCAGAATGTAGAGAAGCAGGGAGCAGCTGATAGCGAGGGTGGCAGTTCGGAGCGAACCGTAGTGCAGGATAAGCCAAGTCCACCCCAAACGGCCAAATCTAAAGCACCAAGCACACGACGGGGCGGCTCAGCGTCTTCTCAACTATCTGTGCGAAACGCCTTAGAGCGCCTGGCCAAGAAACAGGAACTTGAGAAGAAAATGGCCGAGAAGGAGTTCGAGCTAAAGATGGCCAAAATGGAGCTCGAGCAGGAGGAGTTCAGGATGCAACTCGAGGAGCAGCTCGACATCGAAGGCTCGGAATGTTCCATCATAAGTGGCAAAAGTGTAAGAGCAAAAATTTGGGTAAGAGATCAAAATCAGGCTTTGGCTAAACCTGCTCAAGTGCAGACTCATCCGCAAACTGAAGCGTCACCAGTAACGAAAAGACGAATGGCTGAAAATAATCTGGAAAACGCGATGGTGGAAAGAAACGGCTTGACCCCCAGCCAAATAACTGCGAGGAACCACTACCCAAAACAGCTGCCAAAATTTAGTGGTTCTCCTAAAGAATGGGCCGTGTCCATAAGCTGCTACAACGAGTCCAATGAAGCCTGCGGATTCTCTAATAGAGAAAATTTGTTGCGCTTAGAAGAGTGCCTTCATGGTGCAGCTAGAGAGGCAGTGCAATCAAAACTCACGACGCCAAACGCAGTCCCAGACATCATCAAAGTGTTGAAACGACTCTATGGACGTCCTGCCATAATCGTACAAGAGTTAATCGACAAGGCACGACAAACCGAAGCGCCCAAACCAGAAAACCTAGAGTCGCTGATTAAATACGGGTTAGCAGTGCAACATTTCTGCGACCACCTAGTAGCAGCAGACTTAGAAGACCACCTACAGAACCCAGCAATACTAGGAGAACTAGTAGAGAAACTCCCAGCACCAAGGAGACTGGAGTGGTCGAGATATAAATGTGGTCTTCCACATATCAGCTTGCAACAATTTGGTGAGTTCATGAATGAATTGATGGAGCATGCCTGCGAAGTGTGCAATTATATTCCACAACAACCCACAAACCCTCCTCCTCCTCGCTATCGAACACACCATCACACTGATACTCTTGAAAGGGGAACCCTAGCACAACCACGACGTTACACCTGGCAAGAGCGGAAATGTCCTGCGTGTGGTGATACAGGTCATCGAGTGAGGAACTGTCAAGAGTTCCGACAAATGAATGTGCAGAACCGTTTGGATGTAGTAGATCGGCATGGATTATGCAAGCTGTGCCTTAACCAACATGGCCTACGACGTTGCTTATCGCGATTCCGATGCGAGATAAACGGGTGCGAAGCTCGCCATAACGCATTGCTGCATTTGCCGTCAGCGACACGTTGTGCAGAGGTACTAGCCCATAACGGTACGACAAAGGCTGGTGTGCTGTTCCGAATCGTACCAGTCGTAGTGCACTATGGACCGAAAAGTGTAGAAACTCTGGCTTTCCTGGATGAAGGTTCATCCTTAACCTTGATGGAAACCAGCCTGGCCAACACCCTTGGCGTAAGCGGAAGACCAGAGCCCTTGGAACTAAGCTGGACAGCCGATGTGACGAGAAAGGAAAATGCATCACAACGAGTAGACGTGCAGATTTCGGCGCGAGGCGACGATAGACGTTACGAGCTTTCCGGCGCTCGTACGGTCGAAAAGCTAAGTCTGCCGAAGCAAGAACTAAACCGCAAAATCCTAATAAATAACTTTTCTCACTTTCAGAAATTGCCGATCCAGTCGTTTCTGAAAGCTGAGCCAAAGTTATTAATCGGGCTGCAACACATGGAGCTGCTTACACCACTGGAGACCCGGACGGGGCAGGCAGGCGAGCCGGTCGCTGTGAGGAGCCCTCTTGGATGGGCTGTGTAAGGACCGTACAACAACACGACGAGCGGCGTCTTGATGCAGCATATTGGTCCGGTGCAACCCGGCAATGCGGTGCAACGCGACACTGAAGACAGCGACGGAGACCTGAACATCCCCGGTACCAAAATCCATGCGACTTTTCGCTAACGGATTGATTAAATGGCGCCCGATTAGACGATCCGATAGAAGCACTTTTCAGGCTTAACGGATTGAGCGAGATACACCGTCGCGGCGACACGATACATGTTGCATACATGTGTACTACATTTTAAGAGCCCCCCTCGCTTTCTTTCGGATTGCAATGAGTTCAGACACACTTAAAACTTCGTTTAACATATTTCATATTCGTTTTTTATTTTTCACTTTCTTTTCTGAAGTACATTCTTTCATACACACATCCTCCCCCAGGTATTTTTCGAAGAAACTAAAAAAAAAACTAACGCACACAACTAGATCCGCGAGAGAGTGCGAATCGGCAAAGAAAAAAAAAAACATACACACACACACACACTAACACCTCCTCCTCCCCTTGGTGATTCCGTAGGAGATCGCCAAACAGCAAAAGCACACATACACACACATACACAGCCACGCACGCATGCAAGCACACATACACACACATACACAGCCATGCACGTATGCAAGCACACATACACACACATACACAGCCATGCACGCATGCAAGCACACATACACACACATACACAGCCACGCACGCATGCAAGCACACACACACATACACACACCTACCCCTCCCCCTCTCTTGGTGTTTTTCGCAAGGTGATCCCCGTAGGATCTCGTTATGCGAAGCGGCAAAAACACACACAGCCACGCACGCAGGCATGCACACACATACACACACATAGACGCGCGCGCGCACGCACGCACGAACGCATGAGGGAGCGTAAAGGTTCTATACGTTGCCGGTCTCCCCCTCCCGTGTTCTCGTTCTCCGAGAAGGCTGATGTGTGCACGTTTGTGCGTGTACCTTTGCCGTCCTGTAAGCTGGAGGATTAGTTCAGCGCTGTTGAAGAAATGAAAGTTAAGAATAAGATTACTCACTCTTTTTTCGTATGCTTTGTGTGTTATCATAACTTACCTTATTGCAAACAAAATCCGGAATGAATCTCCTCGTTTCGAATATTCCGCATTCGATCACATCCTCGGCGATGCTCGACACCATCAGTGGATGAAAGCAGGAAAAGAAACAAAGAAAAGCATCAGTCACCATCAACATCACTTTACTCTCACACTTTTGCATCGGTCTATGAGTCTTACCTTTTCAATTTCACCAAAACAAACAGGGATTGAACCAAATCCAGAACACCAAAATCACACACGATTTCTGGAGCAAACCGACACATCCTCCCCCTCCAATTGTTTGCCACAGACTGACGTGTGTGTGAGCAGCAATGTTCTTGAAGCGGTCAGCAACGGTAAAGCACACACAAGAAGAAGCGAGACGGCTATACGAGTAGCGACTTACGCCGCCGCACACACAGCGCGCGTCATAATTTTATGCGCGAAAATCTTGAAATTTAAGTTATTCATGACAAATTGTATCGACATTTTCATACTCTGACGAACTTTGACGAAAGATATGTAAAAACTTAATGTAGTGCATTTAAATTTAGAGCAATATCATTAGCAGAACATAACATTTTGATATTTGTTTGTAAATTCAGATCCTAAGAGCTACTACTTTTTTGAACAATAAGTGTAGAAACACAAATTTTGTCTGAGTCCAGAACAGCAACAGGGAAGATGTCGTACCCTGAGTGTGGAGATGTGTGTGTGTATGTGGTGAACGTTGCCGCGACAAGCGTGCTTTACCGTAGCAATAGACGATGCGCAATCTCAGATTGCGCATATATTCGTTTTATCAAAACATAAGTCATTTCGCGTAGCCAACCCTGAGCTATAAACGTCATTTCCATACATTTTTAGATTGCGCCAAGATAGCGCATAAATTTTCAAGATTATATGTCCGAGATATATATATATTTTTTGACAGATAAATATATCAAATCGACCCGTTTGACAGATAAATATATGCGCAATCTGAGATTGCGCATCGTCTATTGCTACGGTTAGGATACAGTCTTTCCCCGAGTTACGCGAATAATGCGTTCCGGAGACATTCGCGTAACTCGGATTTCCGCGTAAGTCGAATATCACATGTTACAGCAAAAATATACTTTATTTATCATAGTTTTTGATTGAATTTAGTTCATTTATGTAATTTAATACTTATTCGATGCAATTGGTGTAGAAAATTTGGTTATTTATCGGTAAATATTTTTCATTTGACAATTGATGGAGAAAATTGTACTGATTTGACATCTGAACTGTCAAAAATAAAAATTCGCGTAACTCGAATTCGCGTAACTCGAGTGTCGCGTAACTCGGGGAAAGACTGTACATCGCGTGTAGGAGGGGTAAAATCGTTTGGCTCATTGAAAATACAGGCAAAGTTGGCATGAAGAAAACGCAACACTGCGGATTGTATGGAAAATGTTGCGCGTTCAATCCGATTGCCATGCGATTGTCCTGGGGGATGCTGCTCCGTGATTATTTCACATTAGAAGAGGAGATTCGTCCGGCTCCAAATCAACATTAGCAACATGCTCAGATCTGGCTGATACACTCCAAAACAGCTACAAAAGAAGCCGGAAACTATCTAGCGAAATGTGGGACAGATGGTTGATGGAATATTTTCCTAACCTCAATCTTAGGAAAAAGTGGCGAGATGACAACATACCAATCAGGGTCGGAAACTTGGTATTTATTACGGAAGGAAGTCGAAAGGATTGGGTGAGAGCAATTGTAGAAGAAACAATAACTGAGCGAGACGGACGAGTGAGACAAGCAGTAGTAAGGACAGCGTCTGGAAAACTATTGAAACCAAGGATAATGTATTTAGAAGGTTGATTTTTATCGCTTTTGCTGGGCGACATTGTGGGGGACATCTGTCACTCTCTGCATACAAATTTCATGACCCCGCACCAGCCCTCCCCGATTTTTATACCGGAGCCCACGGAAGAGAAATGTCAAGTCGAGAAATGTCATTTTGCTCTGAACAACTTCACCTTGTCATTTATAACACCTTGATTGAAACGAGCAGTGGTAAAACTTGCCTCTATAGAAACAGAAATATTAGCACCGGAATTATGAACATTTATATTAGCACTGCACTGAGTTCACCCCTACATCATATATTGTCCATACACACTTTAACGCTTAGAAGAAGCATCAAATAGAAACGTGCCAGTATTTTAAGTAAATCCTGCGCAACTTAGGATTGACGGGGTGGGGTATGTTAGCACGTTTTTTGTGTTGACTGTGTTGGCTGCGTGAAAAAGGTAAACAACACAACTGCTGTCACCTAGCGACCGAGATATGTAGATAAACAAGTTAGAAAAGGTGCCGCTAGGTGGCGTAAAGGTTGTTATCAATTGAAAGAGGCAAACATATACATTGCGAAAGAGATGAAGAGACACGATCCAGCCTCCGGTCATACACCCCATAAAGGTCGAGCATAAGGGCATAGACAGGAAACGGCGCGAAACTATTGGCAGTAGCAAAAGCGAGTGTGACCGGACAAGTTAAAAATATAGAATTTGCATCAAAACGTCAAAGATCATTTTCTTATTTCAAACACCCGGAAAGAAATTGTTACCGAAGTAACAAGGAACATCCCTATTTTGTGTACCTATAATGGCACTATGGCAAAAAACTTATAAAAATGCGAAAATATGGTCAAATGGTAATGGATTTTAGAAAATCATAAACATTTCATCTAGGAATTGATAAAACAATAAAAATTGCGTTGTTATGTTGTCATTTAAAGCGTTGACAAAAATATGAGTTTCGTTATGATATCCTAAGGATTTGGGAAAATGTTAACACATTTCACACAATATGGGGTTTTTCTGTTATTGGGGGCCTTCACGATTCTAGTTAGTTTTTTGTATGGAGTTTGACAGTTGGAGGCTGAAATCATGTAAACACTCCATACAAAACCACACAAAAAGCTAGCCTGCAATTTTCAGTCTAGATTATTCTAGCCTCAAAGCTAGAATTAGATTCGAGTACCTGCTCGAAAACACAGGTTTGTTTACATTTATCCCAAGGTGCATTAAAGAAATCAGGCGATCGAATCTGGAATCAAAGTGTATGTAATCCAGGTGGTCACATAGCATGTTTTTTATAACCAAATTTGAATATCACTTTTTGGCAGGATGGGTGAAAACTTTTGTTCAAACAAGCTTTCTGGAGGCTTTACAAATACACAAAACACTCTTAAAATCTTCATTCAGAAGCAGAAGCGATAAAAATCAGTCTTCTAAATTCATACACCTTGGGATAAGCCCACCTGTATATTATACTCAATTACGTAGCTGCTAGAAACTGCTATACAATGCAAACAGCTGACAGGCTGAAATTTCAGCCTACGAGCTTCAAACGGAAAGGACCCCATTGTAAAGTGATACTGTTATTTTCATGATTTCTTGTGTACTGAGCTGGGGGAACTTGTGTTTGTTGGTATTGAATATTTCGATAACTAGGTTAGCCAACTTGAAATTCGATAACTAGGTTAGCCAAAAACCCTCGTAGTTGCAGGCTCCTAAAGGAACATTCATGATCACACACAATTTTTTAGGGATTTCGAATGTAGAGATGTTTTGGGTGAGACCTGATTGAATGTCGATTGTATTCCTAGAATCTATTTTCACCAATTGAAGGTGTTTAGAGAACGAACAAACTAGTGATAAGAAATAATGCTTATCCATTCCAAAGATATCCATATGAACACGTAAGAACGGCTTTTGTGTAATCGGTCTTGGAGAAATTTCGATGTTGTAAGGCTTCCTATCGCATTAATATTTGGCGCAAATTTTACATGCGTTTATAAATTTCCGTATTTTAGTGTTCATATTCGGGAAGTAATATGCTCTTTTGAGTTGGTTTCCTATTTCTTGTATTCCTCTATGTGCTCGTTCGTGTTCTTGTTTGATGAGTGTATTTTGCTTTTCATCTATCAACTATAGTGGGCGTAATTACGAAATGGGAGGGCGTATCGAACGAACATGTCCTACATGCATTTTGTATAGTTTGAAATAGGGTTTCTTTAGCATGGATTGCGCTCTGTTTTCCGTTGTGGTATTTTTCTAGAAATGCCAAGATTTCGGCAGTACTAAAGGATTCTTTAGTATTTTTTTTTATTTCTCCTAAGGACGGCCTGATTCTTTAGCAATAATAATTCTACTATGATTGTGAAAAGGGGTTTCACAATCATAGTAACAGGTTGGCTGATAAGTCCCCGGTCTGACACATAGATGGCGTCGCTAGTATTAAATGCATATTATTTTTTTATAGTACCAACCTTCAAATGATTCGTGTCAAAATTTTTAATTATTTTTTTATTTTTTATTTTTTTATTTTTTTTAAAAATCCACAAAATGATTTTGAATGACCGTAAAATGAAGTTGATCGAGATAGCAGAGGCCTTAAAGATATCAAAGGAACGTGTTGGTCATATCATTCATCAATATTTGGATATGCGGAAGTTCTGTGCAAAATGGGTGCCGCGCGAGCTCACAAAAACACCAACGTGTTGATGATTCTGAGCGGTGTCTGCAGCTGTTAACTCGTAATACACCCGAGTTTTTGCGTCGATCTGTGACAATGGGTGAAACATGGCTCCATCACTACACTCCTGAGTCCAATCGACAGTCGGCTCAGTGGACAGCGACCGGTGAACCGGCTCCGAAGCGTGGAAAGACTCAAAAGTCCGCAGGCAAAGTAATGGCCTCTGTTTTTTGGGATGTAAAGTTTGAAATAGGACTGCACCTTTAGCATAGTTAGACGCATCTGTGGTTAGCGTTTATGGTTTTTTAAAATCCGGGCACACAAGTATGGGATCCATTGTAAGAATAGTTTTAGATTTTTCGAACGCCTCTATGTATTCGGGATCTGTTGTGTTTACTGAAACATTTTGTTTTAAATACTTTGTCACAGGCCTAGTTATCCTAGCGAAATCTTTTATAAATTTAAGTAGTTATCCTAAGTAATTTATAAGTACCCTAATAATCCTAAGTATTGTTTTATTTGTTTTTCGTTGATCGGCAAAATCCAATTTAATATTTCCTTTATTTTGTCCGGATTTGGTTTAATGCCATCTTTCGTTATGATGTGGCCAAGGAATTCACATTCACGTTTTAGAAACTCGCATTTATCAATTTTAACTTTTAAATTTGCCTTTCCTAATCGTTAAGTACCTCGCTAAGGTTAGAGACATGGTTTATTTTAAGTCGGTACCAAACACAATAACGTCATCGAGATAGACGTAACATTTTTGACCAATTAAATCCGATAAGATAGAATTCATTGCTTTTTGAAATGTCGAAGGAGCAGTTTTGAGTCCAAACGGCATGCGTAAGAATTCATAATGTCTGAACTCGGTACTGAATGCAGTTTTTTCCCTGGATTCGGAATCCATCTCAATTTGGTGGAAAGCGCTCTTCACGTCCAATGTGGAAAAGTACTCGGTTTTATCCAAGTTTCCTGTAATCGATAACTATACAAAAACTTTCTTTTCCAGATGCGTCTTTCTTTTTTGGGACTACCCATATGGGGGCATTCCATGGGGATTTTGAATGAGTAATTATACCGTGTTGCAACCAGTGCTGCAAAATGTCATGAGTATCACTAAATTTTCACCAGCGAAAACAATGAACATATCCGTGGTAGCTTGATGCTCATTGTTGATAGTCAATAAAAGTGCGTCATGACATGCTGAACACGACATGTGAATTCTTGAGTCCAACGCGATACTCTGACTGACAAGCTTAGCATTAAGCTTATTAAGCCCGCATAAGCATAATCATGACTATTGCTGGCTGTGTACAGTGCTGCCAAATATCACTGTTTCAGTCACCAACGCTCATGACTGAAACGAACCTCAAATCAGCTCACGTACACAAGTGCGATGATCAGACGCAAGATCCCCAAGACATCCCGGCAAACAATACTAGGGTTGGTGAGGTACCTCTCGCTCTAATTTCTCTAGTCTAGTCTAGTTGCCTCGCTTCCTCCTATAGCGATTCTGTCGAGCTGAGCTTTCACGTCCCTCATTACCGATCTCCTTCCTACCCCTCGCCTAAGATCGTCTGATGTCTCGCCTGACACCTTTCGTTGTGTTGGTGCTATGCGGCTGCTGTCACTGTAGAAGTCAGGTTGTGTGTGTAAAAAAAACAATAAACAATGTAAACAATGTTGTTGGCTGATCAATTTTGGTAAGTTTTTTTAAATAATTAAGTTCTTAATTTTACATAAGTAAGTGCCATTTTAGCAAAAGTAAGTGGTAGAAGTCTTGCCCAATGCGTACTGGCTCCGTCGGAAGCAGTACGTGCATGTACCGGGGTAGGAAAGTGGTGTGGTGAACAACACAGCACAAGACAGCGGGTAAGTGTTATCCAGCGATTATCATGATAAAGAAACATCGGCTCATTTTAATAGAATATGGAATGTTTTAACTTGCAGATATAATGCAGAAACGATATGGGCCTGCCGCAGGTGTTTGCGACTGTGCGTTGCATTGTATATGATTCGGTATGTTCGGTATGCAAGCGGACCACGAAAGAAGAAGAAGATTGTTTGGCGAAGGTAGGGATTAGGATGCTAATCATGGTGTTTATTCCTTTTTTGCAGCCAATTTTCCTCTATCCTGGAACGTGGGCTTACGAGGAACCATTTAAGAACATCCTCCGGAAGCTGTACGGCGAAGAGTTGGGCTCTACCAGCACAACACGCTAGAGGCCCAGCCGGCACCGGGTGCCCCGATTGGACCGTCAGACGGTGTCGAGCGTGCTCGTTCATAACGTTCGTGGCAGGGATTCAACCCTTTGGAACCTCATTGTCCTCTGCCTCACAATAGCTGCAGCAGCAACAGGACCGACCTCACTACTGATAGCGGCCAAATTTCCTGGCAGGAGAAAAAATCCCACAAGTAAGTTCCTTCTAGATGCACTATCGCTACATCTAGATCTGTTGTTTTATCTTCCCTCTAAAACAAATGTTTTATATTCTCTCAGGTGTATCGATTTCATCGACGGCCGCTCGCTGGCAGCACCAACATGCCACCGAATAACCCCGGAAAGGCGACAAACACTCATCTCCAGCGGCAAACAAATTGGTAACAATAACCCACTTTCGCACATCTATACGACATCACGTTAATAGTATTATTGTGATGATGTTAACGAGTTAAGATTAGACTTAAGTACGCTTTAAGGCATACATCGATATGCCTAATTTTAAGTTAAGTGTTTTGACAATCGCGTGTGTGTCAAGGGGCGGAATAAGTGCTAAGCAAATTAAGCGGCCGTGTCGGGCCCCGTGGTCTTGAGGGGCCCCAAAAAAGGAACCCACCCCCCGCTCGCAAGTTAAATTGCTACTAAATCCCTCTCTAGTTTAGAATATTTCCCTGCTAGACGCTTAAACCAAACTTACATTTATGCGACTGCTTCGGGCATCCACTCGTATGTGTGGGTTTTGCACAACATTTAAGATAAATAAATTTAGTTTATATTATCATAAAACACTACGCATTTTTAAAGGGGGAATAAAGATGATGACATATATTTAGTTTGTTAGAAGGTTTGTATGCACGTTCACTAGTTTATTTTATCTGGATTCTTTGCGGACTGCTTTTCGATTGCGCATGTCGCTTTGCCTCGTCTTGTGTTTTACAAACCCCAACAGCAAGGATGCGGCTAGTCTATCATTGGATTAACCTGGTGGATCTGGTAGCTTGTAGCGCACCATACTCGCCTGTCCGCGATGGGTAGGCCATGTCATACCCCTGGTACTGAACGATCCAGCCCATAGTCGTTCGCAAAGACAAAACGGTGTGTCGCAGAATGTGTAACAGATGGTAGAAAATGGGTACCTGGGGGTGAGAGAGTCTGTTTCTAATGTTTTATTATCAGTTGGTGACACGTTCAAATGGATGTGCACAGATCACGGCCCGATCCTGAGGGCTCACCGTTGAAAAAGGCGCTGTCAGCGTGTGATGTTCTCAATGAGGATCTTGACACGGAACCGAGAGTGGTCAGAGTGGTCAGGATACATACAGTGGTGGATTTAGGGTATCGGGGGCCCTTGGCGGTAAGACGAGTTGAGGCCCCCTGTAAATGTTAAATGGTGGTCCGGGAGGATGGGGGGGGGGGGGGGGTGTTAGTGGCATTAAACTGGCTGTTGAGAGTTTGAACGCCGTCGGGGGGCCCTACGATCATCAGTCACAGGCTCTAAAATTGATTCGACAGCCTCACGGCCCCAACGTCCATCCTTCCGGGGGCCCTTGTCGCTGGTACTCTGTCCATACGGCATACTATAGAATGGCGATCTACGGGGCCCCTTAATCGGCGGGGCCCCAGGCGACCGCCTAGTCCGCCTACCGTTAGATCCGCTACTGGATACATAAAGGATGATAATATCATGCCCGTCATAGGTTTAAGCCTCATATAGACGGTCCCCTCGTAGTAAGGACTGGCCAGCCGGGTGTGTGGTACTAAAAAAAGACGCTAAAGCTTGCATTGGCTGGCATGACCAGGTAGATGGATACGGCAAATATAAGAAGAAGAAACAGGAAAATGGAAAGCAGCAGTCTGTAGAAGCTTCGGTTGAGACCTTTGCTGTTAAAGAAGAGGGAAATGTCGTTGCATGTGGATGGAATGTTGAGATTATGGGTGGTTCGGGTGATGAATGGTTGGGAGCGGAGATGAATGAATTGGCGAAGCCAGTTTACCTCTCTCCATGCGTTGTATGAGGAATCAATTAAAATAGTCAAATCGTATTGAATTGTGGGTCAATTTTCGGGAAAATCAGGAAAGAAAATAATTTCGACATTTTTTAACACATGAGTATATTATCTCATATGGCCGTTAAAACCAGCATACATCGGGTTGAGATCAACATTGGAGAATCACACGTGTTAAAAAATCAAATTTCCGGTACGGAATTATTCCTTCACTTTCGCTCGTTTGAAATTGGCTTCATAACCGTTGATCCTCATGGCGATCAAATGGCCACATCAGAAACGGCACGGAACGGAAACCACCAGCATAGCACAAATATTGCTTCAACACCAGAATTGACCGGCTTTCGCATCGTCAAGGTCACAGGTAAAACCAAATACACTTCATATAGGGTAAATGTACCTATAGTGGTGGTAGTACCAATAGTGGTGCTATTGCTCTAAAATGCGGTTCATACGGCAAATTAAAAGCAATTAAGTTATTTAAGTTAGTGTGAAATGTTCTTTAGCCTTTTACAAAGGGTTTAAAAGTTAAATGGGGCCATTTCGTTACTTAGTGACCGAAAAATCCATTATTTTGTGAAATGTGTCAACATTTTTCCAAAATCCTTAGGATTTCATAACGAAACTCATATTTCTGTTAACGTTCTAAATGACCACATAACCACGCAATTACTAGTTTTTCAACATAACTGTTATGAAATGTTATTGTTCTACTAAAATTATTTGCCTTTTGACCATATTTATGCATTTTTAAGTGTTTTTTACCATAGGGCCATTATAGGTACACAAATCAGGCATGTTCCTATAGTGATTATAGTAATAAAATCAATAAAAACAGGTCGTTTTCTGTTTATTCGAGGATATTTTCGACATGTCGTACTGTTTTCACTAAAATAAGCAACAGAAATGAGTTTTATGTAGGTAATTTACCAAAAACAGGCCAAAATTCGCTTATATGGCTATTATGAAAAATTGACTTTGAAATCAAGCACACTCTTCCGGGTGTAGGTTGACGACAGGTTTGATGCAGTACTTTAGTCAATAGTTTCATCGATCAAATTTATACATTTTTTACGATCAAATTACGGAAGAAACCAATATTATGGCAGTAATCCTTGCTATTCATACGAAAACAGCTTCTAAACTAAGTTTCATTGATATTATACACCGTTTTTGATGCATTTTTGTTTACCACCACTATAGGAACACAATACGACGACTATAGGAACCATACCACCATTATAGGTACAACGAAGCAGTCACAAAAATTTTGAATTTTTTTGAAAATTTGATGTATTTCATGGTAAAAATGGTTGTGATTGCGAAGATAAAACATATTACAATTGCTATGTGTTAAAATATTTAGAAAATGTCCTTTCTAACACTTTAAATCCATTAAAACACATCGGTACCACTACAAATTGCACCACTATTGGTACATTTACCCTATATGAACCAATCACCAAATCAAGATACAACTACAACCCTACCATATACCAGTATCAGCTGATGATCTATCGCACATAAGCGAAATAAGAGGATGGGGCCTGAAGGAAGAGAGGACAGGGGAAGGCATCGGGAGAGAGAGTGTGTGTGGTCAAAATTTTTGGCCATTTAAATTTTGTCCACCAACACCGTTGCATTTTGGAGCTTTTTTCTTGCCAGAAAGAGATAGCCATACACTTGACATACAGCTGTCTCGCTCATTTGACACTTCCAAGGCTCGCAAGCTCTTTAATGTGAGGGCTCTGGAGCAGTGAACTTGTATGGCGTGCGAGCCCTCGCGCGCCCTCGCAAATCGCTGTCACTTGCACTGCGGGATAGTTGTTGTGACGTGTGACCAGATTGGTGACATTGCAGCAACCACCTCTTGGTCGGTCACTTTGACGTGACTTTGTTTGTCTGTGATCAATTTCGAAATGTCACTGGTTCTATCACGAGCACTCGTGATTGAAATGAAATTCATTTCGGTTCACGTACACATGTGCGATGATCAGGGGTAAGACGCACATGGTCGTTGTGACGTCTGATCTGATTGGTGATATTTTGATAACCAACTCCTGATCAATCAGTTTGTCGTGATTTTTTGGTATTTTATTATCGCGATAGACTTAGAATATACGTGGCGCGGGCGAGTGGTGTTTTATTAACCATGTGCATATGATTACAAGCAGTAGTCGGTTCTGCTAGCTGGTTAAATGATCCCGCATCCTACATATATTGACAGACTACTTTTGCTGATCCAAACGTTTATGTATGAACTCTTGTAAGCAGTGCACATGCAAAGATGCCGCGAGCGTTGCCTTTCTGTGAAAAATTCACAAACCCGCGACAATCACGGTTGCCTCTGATTTAGTTCTAAAACTGAGAAGTTGTTTTAGAACAAAGATCTCGCAAAAAATTGTCGCGGAAGATTTTGTGGGTCGTCTAGAAGCAGTGTGACAGAAAGTAGCCCAATTTTGCAAACAGAGCTACTTGCCTCGCGCAATAGTTCTACTGCACCAAATAGAATCAAATTATCCAGTTTGTTTACCAGCCAGATTAATGCCAAACTAAAAGAAAAATAAAATTGAGCACAATTCAACTTTTATTTATTGTTTTTTAACAAAAACCATGCAGGTTGACTGGGTAAACTGAGCTACTTTGATCTACTCGGTGTCAAATTTATCAATGCAATTCATCAGAAACGAGAGCGAAATTGTCGCAAAAACGTTGTCGCTTTAAGTCTATTTAAACGGTTACGGGTTTCAACCACCGATACTTCGAACAAAATGAGCTTCAAAAGTTGTCTCCTTATTTCAAATGAAAATACGTTAAACACTACCGCCATCTTTATAATGATTCGCTTACTACACTGACACAGAGAAGAAACTGCTAAATCCCCTTTTTGTTTTTCTTCGCAAATTCCAATGCGTATTGTTTTATGTACTTCTCACATCTTTTACATTGATTTGGAAACTTATAAAATGATTTTCCAGGGTGTTTTATCCAATAATTCTCACAAAATCTTGCCTCACACTTCCTCGTAATTTGTATTTAGAAAAGTTGTTCACATCGAAGCAGCAGTGAACAGTGCTTACTTTGACAGAAGTGATCGCCTCACTGGTAAATGACAGTACTTTCGTGTGGGACACTTTTGAAACGCCAGTGTCACGTCGGTTTGTCGGTGGTTCAACCATAATATGCCATTCTATTAAGTCACTAATATTAAGATGTGTCGTACAAATTTGGAAATTAAAAAACAGGCTATGAGCAGCCTGGTCTCCATACACCCTGGGCTTGGAGAACGATTGTTGTTGATGTGTGTTTAATATTTACATTCCAAGAGGCATAGCAAGCGGTTAACAATTTGGTTTGTTATTCGAAGCTAGGAGATAAAATTTTAAACGGTTCGTGTTTCATACCATTTAACATATCAGCAAGTCAAACCACACGTAGAATGGAATCGAAGTAACGTCTTCATATTTTGGAGCCATGCACCAGCGTTGGATGCTGGTGTCATACTTAGCACTCATACTTAATTCATGGTAAGTTTTGCTTCTTTCTTTCACTCGATTGATTGATAAACATTATTATTTGCTATTTTTAGGAATGGTTTATAATGTAGTGTTGTGGACAGACCGCTGCCTCATCCTGAAGGCTCACTGTTGACAGCACGGCTGTCATCCTGTGACGTCCTCAGTGAGGATCGCGGCGCGAGCAGGACCAGCCGTCCTCTCCCCGCCTTACGTGCGTGTGTTTATATTATAACCATATTTATTATATTACCAAAGATAGTGATAAAATACATATTCTGTTTGTGCCGTACACACCGTCTCATGTTTGTTTTGTGCGGACACAACATGTAGTAAGCTCGAGCGAAGTTTTTCCAGCTTAGTTAGATTGCGTCTCAACAGCTTCTACTGTGTGATGTAGCTTTTTCTCCGAGTGTTGCCGGTTTCAAAGGATACCCGCTCGCTGTCGGTTACTAACCAACGCTGGATGTATACAGGAGTGCATTGCCACGATTACGACGGTGCAGGCCATTTGACGTGCCGGCTGATTCTCTGACCGATCCAGTTTTGACTACCACATTTGCTCGCTTTGATGTCACCATGCTGTTGCATGCCATCGCCGAGATAAGCATCTACTTGGCTGTGAATCCACTGGATTCGATATCGCGTATAATGAACCCAAAACATTACCGACGCTGAGCATTATAACATTTACCGTGGCGTGCAGCGGATCCTGTAGAACTACAGGACGCTCCAGGAAATAATTTCCATCCTGACAATGAATGAGCTGTTCGTAGTGTTGCACATAGTGCATTGTGCTAGCACTTTTCGCACAGTTTGGTCTACGAGAACGGTGCGCTTTTTGTGCTCTTGACGTGCTATGCGCTTTGAGTTTTTGAGCCCTGTCCGCTCTTTGAGCACCTGAGGTTTGGTCTCCATTTTTTTTCCACGTCCATGTAAAACTTTCCGCACAGTCGCGTACTTTAAGCGCTGTGTTGTAATGCGCGCATAATATGATGTGCTGTGCGCATAATATGATGTGCTGTGCGCATGATGCGCCGTTTCCAGCGTTTCGAATTGCAGGCGTTTCAGGTCACAGAAGTGTTCACGGGCTATGCCGGCAAGCTGGTGAACAAAGAGAACATTATCAAGGTTTACACCATGCTCATGAACGGCAAACTCGACCAACTGACGGAGATTCCCTTTTACATGGTCGGTCCGATCGAGAATTTTGGCAAAATGAAGTAAAGCGTCTGACCAAGGAACCGGCCTAAGAATCCGGTCGACTCAAAAAGATAAAGTAGGCAATTTTCCAGTACTTGCGTCGGCGTTCGATTTCGGTTGGAAAACGATCAAGCAGAGCTCCTCGGATGTGAACTCACTTCAGCGACACCTCCTCATTCACTGTGTTGTTAGCGTAATAATTTTAATCGAATCGGCGATATTCTTAGCATACGAGGCATGTAATTTGTTAGTTTCTCCATAGTGCAAATATAAAAAGATGTTTTGTAGATGGATGAAAAGGTAGATATTTTTTGTTTTATATCCTGGTTTTATTATTTTCATATCCGAAAGCACTAACTCTAGACAAAACCACCAAATTCCAGCACCTTTCATAATCCACCTTTGGCGCAATTGACACCGCGCACGGGTACGGATTTTCTAACGGGCACGGCATGCTGACACCTAGCGTCTATCTACTGCCACCAACAACAGTCCGTGTATCCGCCCTCGGAGATCACCATTAACATAGGATTCCCGTTACCATCGAACAGCGTAAAATTGGTCTTCTGGACAAGAAACTTAGGTAATGTCCGCTAAAAGTCGTACTGACTCTTCCTTCCCTTCTTCCAAATCGCCTCAAATTCCAGTGCCAGCTGTTTGTGGGTCTAAAGTGTTTTTCTAACTGACAAGGTTTTTGTTTCACTCAGTTTTTTTTGTGATATTGATGGTGACATTTTGCAGCACTGGTTGCAACATTTCTTCGATTTGATCCTTTACTATTGTTTTGTGCGCAATCGGGTATCTGTATGTTTTTATGTATATAGGCCTGTCACATTTCGTGTTTATTTTATTTGTTTATTTGTTTATTTGTAAATGTTAAGTGATTGGCCATCATTGGCCTTATCACTTATCTTATAAACTAAACTTATAATAACATAAAGCATCACGGTACAATGTAACATCAGCACAAAATAAATAACACAGAGTATCACAGCAAGAAAAACAGGTTAACTTGGGGAATTCCAGTCAAAAGAGTCATAATGTGCATTAAATCTGATAACCATCGCAGTCAAAGGTTCATTGCTATATAGTTATCGCTATATGCACGTCTAGTTTGGTCAACTCTTAGTGGCCTAAAGTTTCTTAAAATACGAGCAGGTACGTGGAAATTAACTCTAGCTAAAAGGTCCGGTGAATCTATCTCTCCTAGGATGATTTTTTTCATGAACAAGATTTGCGCCGTTTCGCGACGAGTAGCGAGAGACTCGAGTCCAAAAATTAAACACCGGGCATGAAAACTAGGTCTCGCTGCTACGTTACGCCAGGGTGTGAACCGTAAGACCAAACGAGTGATTTTTTTTTGCACTGACTCAATCTTATTCGACCATAACGACGACGATGGGCACCAAACTACTGAGGAGTATTCTAAGATGGATCTGACTAGTGATTTGTAGAGTGCGACAAGACAATGTGGGTCGGAGAATTCTCTCGACTCTCTTGATTTTATGTTTCCCTTATTTTGCTGCGGATAGCTTTTCGTTGTCCCTAGGAATTATTCTTGCATATTTCATTATAGTGCTTATTAACATTTCTGTTTCTTGAATGCTCAAATGATCAATTCTAAGTAGATCTTTAATAGATGAAGTAGTTTCGATTTTGGATGCATTTATGATGTTAAACTCTTTTGATCCGTGTTTAATAGGATATTTATGAAACTTTATTGTCTGATTTGCTATTGTAATTGTTTCATCATTATAATTCAAAATTGAATCAAGTGAAATGTTTCAGTGCCAATAAGGCCATCGAAAAATTTATTAAAATTGGCTTCATAAAGTTCAATTTGTGGCAAGTGTGGACCTAGCAGTTTGGATTTACCTTTCGACATCACTCTTATATTGCCATACATGTTTTTTATACAAGTATTATCGCATTGCTGGATTTGTTTCAATATTCCAGGTCGCAAAATGTTTTTACTAGCCCCTGAATCTATTAGGATATTTAGAATATTATTTCGACAATTATCTTTAATTCTCAAAAAGGGTAGTGTTACGCGAGTTAACCATCCTATGTGTATGTGACACACCACTATATTTACCAATAGCTATAGCCAAGCACCATATTCATATAAGATAAGCCGTACACTCATACATACAAGATAAGGTTAGGATTAGAGTTGATAGGAATCAAACTAGGAGAAATAAAGACAGTTAGAATCTGGAACTCAAAGCGTTCGCATCATTTGATCCGAAAATATATTAACTGGCGCCCGAATAGGTTGTATGTGTGTGAGGGAAGAGTATAAGTGCATATAAAGTATAAAAAAATCCTACACGTGAAGCTAAACACTTCCATCGAGTGGTTGAAGGAGCCACTAATTATTTGCACCAAGCGAGAACTGGGACACTGTGGATTTTGCCCGATTGATTGCTGAGGCCCCTAGTACCCGAACGGAAAAAAGGATCATCCTCTGCAAGCTGCCCAGCTTTCCCCCGAAGACATCATACTGTGACAATTTTTTTTGGTAAGTAGGAAGTAAAAATGACTACGGAGACAGATGTGCCGAACATTTATGAGCTTGGAAAAGTTCCCGATTTTGTAAAAGATCTTCGAGAATTCGATGGTCGACATACAGAGCTAATGAACTGGATAGCAGATGTGGAAGAAATTTTAACTCTGTGTGTGAGTTGCAAAATATCGCAGCTGCTAGGTACTTTAGTTCAAAGAACAATAAGAAGAAAAATTGTTGGTGAGGCAGCTGAAGTATTAAATACGAATAATATTTCCACAGATTGGAAAGAAATTAAAGAAGTACTTCTCTTACATTACGGTGATAAAAGAGATTTGCTCACGTTAGATTTCGAATTATCTACCATGCGGAAAAGTAACGGTGAAAGTTTAACCGCATACTATGGGAGAGTAAAAGAGACCTTAGCACTTATAATTGCACATGTACAAACTAATGAAAAGTATCGAGAACATGCACCAATACATACGCAATTTTTCAACGAAAAAGCACTGCATTCGTTTATACGGGGATTAGATAAGCCATTGTCTTTCATCCTAAAAACATCTGCTCCAGCAAATTTAAGCAAAGCTTATCAGTTGTGTCAGGAATATTACAGCACAGATTTACGTTTCGCTAGAATGTTTGAACCACGCGGCCAAGCCGATTTCAACCAAAAACCGGTTCCGAAGCCTCGTGGTAGTTTCAATCCAATGCCCTATCCAAGAGCTAGCACAAGCTTCGTGCCATCCACAGCATCCCACAGCGTACCGAATACAACACACACGATAAAAAGTAATCGTTATCAGACACCAACACCGATGGAAGTGGATGGTAGTATCAGATACGATAACGGTTCACACTCTAGACGCTTCACACAACAAACATATCCCAGAGTACCATCTACACAAGTGAAGGATTTTAAGCGACAGGCGAATACTGTACATGACGACACGGACAGAAAAATAAATAATACAGGCTTAGAAAGTGATTACCAACACCAACAAAGTGAATACGAAGCGGGTCATGATCACAATTTGGACGGCTCTTTATATCAGAACCATTTTTTAGAGTGGGATCCCAAATGGTAAAACCTATTTTACCATTTGTTAAATTAAAAACTAATATTGGAGAATTTCCTTTCCTAATTGATACAGGAGCCAATGTAAGCCTTATAGATCCAAAATTGGCGAATTCTTGTAAAATAGGAAAACCATATGATTTATGTGACAGAAATATTGCAAGTGCTAGTGGGAAATTTATTACATCATCAGCGATAGATATTAACTTTTTTAGTCCGAAAATTGATCAAATTTGCACATTTCTTTTGCATTCTTTTCATTCTTTCTTTTTTGGAATAATTGGTACAGATATTCTTAAATGTTTACATGCTGTAATAGATTTAGAAACAGACAATTTAATACTAAAAAAAATTCTCAGGTCTTACATATTCCACTTTTTTCTTACTCATCTTCTAAAACTACATTAAATCCAATATTTAGATTAGAACATTTAAATTGTAACGAACAAGCAAAGCTTAAAAAGATACTGGATGCAAACAATTCAGTATTCCACGAGCCGAAACTACAACTAACATGCTCAACAAGAGTAGAATGTGCTATCAATACTAACGATGATATACCAATACATCAAAAAGTATATCCATACCCAGCGGCCTATACACAAGAGGTCAATAATCAAATCAAAACCCTTTTAGATAACGGTATTATAAGACCGTCTCACTCCGCGTGGACAGCTCCTGTGTGGATAGTCCCGAAAAAAATAGATGCATCGGGAGAAAAAAAATTTCGTATGGTTGTTGACTACCGAAAGCTTAACTAGAAAACAATTGCCGATCGATATCCGATGCCAGAAATAAATTACGTAATTGATCAGCTTGAGGGGCATCAATACTTCACCACATTGGACCTGGCATCAGGATTTTACCAAATTCGCATGAGACCATGTGATATTGAAAAAACTGCATTTTCAATTAATAATGGTAAGTACGAGTTCTTACGAATGCCTTTTGGGCTGAAAAATGGCCCAGCAATTTTTCAGAGAGTGATCGATGATGTACTTCGTAGTGAAATTGGCAAAACATGCTATGTGTATATGGACGATGTAATTGTATTTGGTAAAAGTTTTGAAGAACATTTAAACAATTTAAACAATATTTTACAATTATTAAGCAACGCTAATTTAAAAGTACAGATCGATAAATCAGAATTTCTACACGATAAAATCGAATTTTTAGGTTATATTATAACTTCGGAAGGCATTAAACCGAATTATAAAAAAAATAGAAGCAATAAGCAGATACCCAGAACCTTCCAACATAAAAGAATTGCGTGGGTTTTTAGGAATGATGGGATAAAAGAGATTTGCTCACGTTAGATTTCGAATTATCTACCATGCGGAAAAGTAACGGTGAAAGTTTAACCGCATACTATGGGAGAGTAAAAGAGACCTTAGCACTTATAATTGCACATGTACAAACTAATGAAAAGTATCGAGAACATGCACCAATACATACGCAATTTTTCAACGAAAAAGCACTGCATTCGTTTATACGGGGATTAGATAAGCCATTGTCTTTCATCCTAAAAACATCTGCTCCAGCAAATTTAAGCAAAGCTTATCAGTTGTGTCAGGAATATTACAGCACAGATTTACGTTTCGCTAGAATGTTTGAACCACGCGGCCAAGCCGATTTCAACCAAAAACCGGTTCCGAAGCCTCGTGGTAGTTTCAATCCAATGCCCTATCCAAGAGCTAGCACAAGCTTCGTGCCATCCACAGCATCCCACAGCGTACCAAATACAACACACACGATAAAAAGTAATCGTTATCAGACACCAACACCGATGGAAGTGGATGGTAGTATCAGATACGATAACGGTTCACACTCTAGACGCTTCACACAACAAACATATCCCAGAGTACCATCTACACAAGTGAAGGATTTTAAGCGACAGGCGAATACTGTACATGACGACACGGACAGAAAAATAAATAATACAGGCTTAGAAAGTGATTACCAACACCAACAAAGTGAATACGAAGCGGGTCATGATCACAATTTGGACGGCTCTTTATATCAGAACCATTTTTTAGAGTGGGATCCCAAATGGTAAAACCTATTTTACCATTTGTTAAATTAAAAACTAATATTGGAGAATTTCCTTTCCTAATTGATACAGGAGCCAATGTAAGCCTTATAGATCCAAAATTGGCGAATTCTTGTAAAATAGGAAAACCATATGATTTATGTGACAGAAATATTGCAAGTGCTAGTGGGAAATTTATTACATCATCAGCGATAGATATTAACTTTTTTAGTCCGAAAATTGATCAAATTTGCACATTTCTTTTGCATTCTTTTCATTCTTTCTTTTTTGGAATAATTGGTACAGATATTCTTAAATGTTTACATGCTGTAATAGATTTAGAAACAGACAATTTAATACTAAAAAAAATTCTCAGGTCTTACATATTCCACTTTTTTCTTACTCATCTTCTAAAACTACATTAAATCCAATATTTAGATTAGAACATTTAAATTGTAACGAACAAGCAAAGCTTAAAAAGATACTGGATGCAAACAATTCAGTATTCCACGAGCCGAAACTACAACTAACATGCTCAACAAGAGTAGAATGTGCTATCAATACTAACGATGATATACCAATACATCAAAAAGTATATCCATACCCAGCGGCCTATACACAAGAGGTCAATAATCAAATCAAAACCCTTTTAGATAACGGTATTATAAGACCGTCTCACTCCGCGTGGACAGCTCCTGTGTGGATAGTCCCGAAAAAAATAGATGCATCGGGAGAAAAAAAATTTCGTATGGTTGTTGACTACCGAAAGCTTAACTAGAAAACAATTGCCGATCGATATCCGATGCCAGAAATAAATTACGTAATTGATCAGCTTGAGGGGCATCAATACTTCACCACATTGGACCTGGCATCAGGATTTTACCAAATTCGCATGAGACCATGTGATATTGAAAAAACTGCATTTTCAATTAATAATGGTAAGTACGAGTTCTTACGAATGCCTTTTGGGCTGAAAAATGGCCCAGCAATTTTTCAGAGAGTGATCGATGATGTACTTCGTAGTGAAATTGGCAAAACATGCTATGTGTATATGGACGATGTAATTGTATTTGGTAAAAGTTTTGAAGAACATTTAAACAATTTAAACAATATTTTACAATTATTAAGCAACGCTAATTTAAAAGTACAGATCGATAAATCAGAATTTCTACACGATAAAATCGAATTTTTAGGTTATATTATAACTTCGGAAGGCATTAAACCGAATTATAAAAAAAATAGAAGCAATAAGCAGATACCCAGAACCTTCCAACATAAAAGAATTGCGTGGGTTTTTAGGAATGATGGGATAAAAGAGATTTGCTCACGTTAGATTTCGAATTATCTACCATGCGGAAAAGTAACGGTGAAAGTTTAACCGCATACTATGGGAGAGTAAAAGAGACCTTAGCACTTATAATTGCACATGTACAAACTAATGAAAAGTATCGAGAACATGCACCAATACATACGCAATTTTTCAACGAAAAAGCACTGCATTCGTTTATACGGGGATTAGATAAGCCATTGTCTTTCATCCTAAAAACATCTGCTCCAGCAAATTTAAGCAAAGCTTATCAGTTGTGTCAGGAATATTACAGCACAGATTTACGTTTCGCTAGAATGTTTGAACCACGCGGCCAAGCCGATTTCAACCAAAAACCGGTTCCGAAGCCTCGTGGTAGTTTCAATCCAATGCCCTATCCAAGAGCTAGCACAAGCTTCGTGCCATCCACAGCATCCCACAGCGTACCAAATACAACACACACGATAAAAAGTAATCGTTATCAGACACCAACACCGATGGAAGTGGATGGTAGTATCAGATACGATAACGGTTCACACTCTAGACGCTTCACACAACAAACATATCCCAGAGTACCATCTACACAAGTGAAGGATTTTAAGCGACAGGCGAATACTGTACATGACGACACGGACAGAAAAATAAATAATACAGGCTTAGAAAGTGATTACCAACACCAACAAAGTGAATACAAAGCGGGTCATGATCACAATTTGGACGGCTCTTTATATCAGAACCATTTTTTAGAGTGGGATCCCAAATGGTAAAACCTATTTTACCATTTGTTAAATTAAAAACTAATATTGGAGAATTTCCTTTCCTAATTGATACAGGAGCCAATGTAAGCCTTATAGATCCAAAATTGGCGAATTCTTGTAAAATAGGAAAACCATATGATTTATGTGACAGAAATATTGCAAGTGCTAGTGGGAAATTTATTACATCATCAGCGATAGATATTAACTTTTTTAGTCCGAAAATTGATCAAATTTGCACATTTCTTTTGCATTCTTTTCATTCTTTCTTTTTTGGAATAATTGGTACAGATATTCTTAAATGTTTACATGCTGTAATAGATTTAGAAACAGACAATTTAATACTAAAAAAAATTCTCAGGTCTTACATATTCCACTTTTTTCTTACTCATCTTCTAAAACTACATTAAATCCAATATTTAGATTAGAACATTTAAATTGTAACGAACAAGCAAAGCTTAAAAAGATACTGGATGCAAACAATTCAGTATTCCACGAGCCGAAACTACAACTAACATGCTCAACAAGAGTAGAATGTGCTATCAATACTAACGATGATATACCAATACATCAAAAAGTATATCCATACCCAGCGGCCTATACACAAGAGGTCAATAATCAAATCAAAACCCTTTTAGATAACGGTATTATAAGACCGTCTCACTCCGCGTGGACAGCTCCTGTGTGGATAGTCCCGAAAAAAATAGATGCATCGGGAGAAAAAAAATTTCGTATGGTTGTTGACTACCGAAAGCTTAACTAGAAAACAATTGCCGATCGATATCCGATGCCAGAAATAAATTACGTAATTGATCAGCTTGAGGGGCATCAATACTTCACCACATTGGACCTGGCATCAGGATTTTACCAAATTCGCATGAGACCATGTGATATTGAAAAAAACTGCATTTTCAATTAATAATGGTAAGTACGAGTTCTTACGAATGCCTTTTGGGCTGAAAAATGGCCCAGCAATTTTTCAGAGAGTGATCGATGATGTACTTCGTAGTGAAATTGGCAAAACATGCTATGTGTATATGGACGATGTAATTGTATTTGGTAAAAGTTTTGAAGAACATTTAAACAATTTAAACAATATTTTACAATTATTAAGCAACGCTAATTTAAAAGTACAGATCGATAAATCAGAATTTCTACACGATAAAATCGAATTTTTAGGTTATATTATAACTTCGGAAGGCATTAAACCGAATTATAAAAAAATAGAAGCAATAAGCAGATACCCAGAACCTTCCAACATAAAAGAATTGCGTGGGTTTTTAGGAATGATGGGATATTATAGGAGATTTATCAAAGATTTTGCTAGAATAGCTAAACCGCCAACAAATTTATTGAGAGGTGACGAAAATAAGGCTTCAAAAAAGAAAATAGATTTATCTATTGCTGAAAAAGCATGTTTCAAAAACTCAAAAGCATTATATCGTCAGAAGATATTCTTATCTATCCGGATTACAGTAAACCTTTCTTACTTACAACTGACGCTTCTGACATAGCAATAGGTGCCGTATTATCACAAGGTCAGATTGGCAAAGATAGACCAATTCATTTTGCCTCCAGATCATTGTCAAAGACAGAGGAAAAATATTCTGTTCCCGAAAAGGAAATGTTGGCAATATTTTGGGCTCTCAAAATATTCCGTAACTATCTGTATGGTACTAAGTTTACAGTTTTGACAGATCACCAGCCATTAACATTTGCCTTATCCGCAAAAAATACTAATGCCAAATTGAAACGTTGGAAATCGTACCTAGAGGAGCATGATTTCGAAATCGCTTACAAGCCAGGAAACACTAATGTTGTGGCGGATGCTTTGAGCAGAAATGTATGTTCTTTGACTGGTACTCAACACTCGGCTGAAACATCGGATGATTTTTTTATAATCAGTACAGAAACACCGCTAAATGCTTTCAAACATCAGGTGATAATTAAAAACGGTTGTGATAATGTGCAACGAAGACAGATATTTTCATCGCATAACCGAATAACAATATCATTGAACGACACTAATGAAATTTCTTTATTACAGGTTCTTAAGAAGTACTTCGACCCATCAAAGATAAATGGGTTATTTACATCGGAAGCGATAATGGGAAAAATTCAAGAAGTATATAGGAAGTATTTTGGTAATTCAAATTTATTGAAAATTAGATACACTCAAAAATTAGTTCGAGACATAGAGGACGAAGAAGAACAATGGCAAATTGCTAAAACAGAGCATGTTCGAGCTCATAGATGTGCAGAAGAAAATACACAGCAAATTCTTCGAAATTTTTATTTTCCCAAAATAAGAGCAAAATCAAAACAAATAGCAAAAGAATGCCAAACTTGCCATGAAAATAAGTACAATCGAAAACCAATTGACTATCCTATTCAAAACACTCCAATACCATCAAACCCGTTTGAAATAGCTCATATTGATATACTGTTTCTTGAAAATAATTATTTTTTAACTTACATAGATAAATTCTCCAAATTTGCCCAAATTAAATTAATTGAATCAAGAGCAACTATCGACATTTTACCAGCAGTTAAAGAATTAACAACAAAATTCTTTCCGCCCAAAACCTTGGTGATGGACGGAGAAAAGTCTTTTTGCTCTAGAGAATTGGAATTATTTTATAAAGCATACAACATAGAAACATATGTAACGGCTACGGGAAGAAGTGAAATGAATGGTATCATCGAAAGATTTCATTCAACGTTATTAGAAATCTATAGAATAACAAAAAAAGAAAATCCAACATTTTGTACACCAGATCTTGTCGAACTTTCCGTACAAAAATATAACAGTTCAATCCATTCAGTAACCAAACATACTCCTATTGAGGTTATCTTGCCTTCAGTAAGATCGTCTGAGATAATTAATAATGTACACAAAAATCTGATCCAGAAACAATCTCAAGACCTAATTTTTCACAACAAAAATAAAAAATCAGTCCCAATAGACAGAAATAATTACACTTACGAAAAAACTAGAGCAAGACTTAAACATAAACCAAGGTACAAAAAGAAAAATATTATGAACATAAACAATAGTACAGTTCTCTTAGAAGGTAATAGAAAAGTTCATAAAAATGACCTTAAAATTAGATAAAAAATTAAAAGAACTAAACCAAAAAAATGATTTATCAACATTATTTGTAAATTTAAATTGAATTCTTAACATAATTGATTGATTAATCCACTTAATTTAAATTGATACTCATACTTAATTGCTACTACTTTTTTCTCTCTTTTCATTATTCTATTTCTTATATGTTAAATTTATGTATGTGTTGTCTATGTGTTTTGTCAAAAAAAAAAAAAATTTTTTTTGTTTGGCACTATTTAATAATGTTAGTATGTATATATATCTTTTTATATCTACATATATATTGTGGTTAGTTAAAGATTAGTTTTGATTCTTTTGATAGGAAGCAAAGGATTCATAACGAGAGCCACGAGAACACCTGAACTGTTCCTCTTTTCATTCTTTTTTAAGATAAAATAGATAATAGAATAAAATAGGTAAAATTTAAAATAATTTTAATATGCCAAGTTTTACTTAAGACAACATAAATGCATTTGTTAAACAAAGAATAGATACAAACATGCTAGATTATTTCCACTTATGCAAAAAAAAAGAGGAATGATAATAATAACGTAGATAATCAACGGCAAAATATGGCTTGTGCAATTCTTCTTCATCTTAAACAAATGGATTTGTAGACAGTCTACATGTGTACATGCGTGTGTGTATTTATATATTAATGCTTAAGTATATTTATATATCTATACACATCGGAATATGTGGACATGTGGGTTCTACACATGTATATTTGTGTAAATAGTGGTATTGCATACTGGGAATGGTTATACTAGAAAGTGAGGAAAAAATGGGCTGTACAATTTTAAGTGATGAGGAGCTACAATCTGTTCAGATTTCGAGATTCGTTGTGTTCTCCAATTTGTCGCAAAGGAATTCAAAGATCCGTTACGATCTTTTGATGCGAAAGAGGCCAACGACAAAGATCTTTCAGGAAAAAGGAACTAAGTCTTGTAATCACTTGCGATCGGTAAAGGTCCTTGTGAAAAGTCCATTATGGATTATACGAACATGAACAACATGAACAACATACCATCCAGTGACAGAAATGTCAGGTGTTTCGAATGAAACAAAGGATACAAAAATATCCAAGCATGAATGTTGTTCTAATACTATGAAATGTTCCGCAAGCAGTATCACTAAAAGACGAGGACGTCTTTTCTTGTTGGCCCGGGAGTAGTTAACCATCCTATGTGTATGTGACACACCACTATATTTACCAATAGCTATAGCCAAGCACCATATTCATATAAGATAAGCCGTACACTCATACATACAAGATAAGGTTAGGATTAGAGTTGATAGGAATCAAACTAGGAGAAATAAAGACAGTTAGAATCTGGAACTCAAAGCGTTCGCATCATTTGATCCGAAAATATATTAACTCGCGTAATCTTGGGGAAAACTGTTTAACGGGAATTTAGAGATTTGCTAATGAGCTGATGAGATGAGCTTCGGCTGTGGAGAAATGAACTTCGGCTATGCAGAAATGAACTTCGGCTGTGTAGAGATGAACTTTAGAGATTAAAGATTGAATCCTACGAAATAATTTAGTAGCAATAAAGAACTCATCGAAATAAGAGCTATCGAAACATTGATCCTTCGAACCGGATTTATCCGAATTAGTTAAAATTAAAATTATTGCTCTTAACATTTGCTACTCAACGTGAATTGGAGAGTATTCGTCTCAACTGTGGCACCGTCGTTACCACGCGCGTGCATAATTATCAGTTCCCATCCGACACGAGACACTTGTACCGCCGCAATCACGCGTGTGCAGCATCTTCGCCTTACCGACACATCGACATACACATCGCCGCAATCACGCGTGTGCAGCATCCTCGTCTCACCGACACAGACTTCAACGTACCGCCGCAATCACGCGCGTACAGTACCCTCGCTTTCCAACAACGACAGTATCGCATCGCCACAATTACGCTTGTGCACCTTCATCGCTTTATCGATACGGATATCCTCGCTACCACGGGATAACGTGTGATTTAGACTTCAGTGAATTCATTGGCTTATCCATCGCTATCCTCGTGAATCTTCATCCAAACGCATTCATCATCTTGCTTTATCGGGTATTTCAACCAGCTGCGCCGAGTGGAGAAGATAAATCAAACCTGTTAAAGTCAGATAAGTATTCGCTGAAGATTATACGTGTATTCAACGATATTAATACCATCGCATTGCTCCTACAACGTGTGTGAAATATCATCAGCTGCAACGCCATATTCTATCGTTATCTGTGTGAGTCTCCGTTTTAGCCACTGTGTTCATCATCCCGCATTCATCATCCTGCGCATTCATCCTCCTGCGAATTCATCCTCCCGCACGTTCATCATCCTGCGCGTTGATCGTGTGTGTGTGTTTCATCGTGTAACACAGATCGGCGCCAACTTCATCGTATTACAGCAACCACGCAACCACCAAGATATTACTGCAACCACGACACATAGGTCGACACTACGTTTGTGTGCAAATTGATCATACTAAAAGCTTCAAGTACCAGCAACGCGTGCGTGAGTATTACAGTGGCGCGAAGCTACGATCATTTCATCTTATAATCCGCCATCGCGAGCCGAGAGTTCATCGTATTATCAGGAGTGTCAAACCTAAAGTGCAAAATGAGTGAACCAGCTGTAAAGATTTTTGAGCTTAAGAAACGCGATATATTTTTGAAACTTCAATTAATTGCCGATTTTCTGCGAACGAATGATAACACGAAAGCTCGTATGATAACTCGAAAAACAAGGTAGACTGCAATAATTAGAAAACATTCGCATACATTTTGATGAATTGAAGGAACAGGCATATGAAAAAATACAAAATAAAGAAGTGTTAGAAGGCATAGTAAATGATACGACGAATTTTGATTGCAAATATCACGAGATGAAAGCTTCTCTTCAAGATCCCCCAAGGAGCCCTAATCTAGAATCCACTCGCATAAATCCTTGTTCTGAAATGCAACAAACATCTTCATTCAATACATCTATACGGCTTCCGCAAGTAGATCTGCCATCATTTACAGGGTTTTCCAAGCCACTTCAATGTTGAAACTGAAAATTTCAACCACGTTAAATGTATGCTGAAGGCTGCACGGGTGATTTCAAGTCTGAAAAGCCAGTTCAATACAAAAAGTTTTGTTTTCAAAATCGTTAAACTATTTTTCAATATCTTTATAAGCCATTTCGATTTGTCAGTTTGGCGGGCTCTCGCCACTATGGGATAGAAGGAAATGCATTATGTCAAAATGTTCAATGATTGATGGTTTGTTTTCTTTTAGCATTGAAAACGTGTTTCAACGTGCAAACAACAATTATTAAATTCATTAAAACAAATTAAAACTATTTATAGTTTTGTTCATTTGATGGTTTCTATACTGTATTCGTTGGGATGATTTAGAAAACCTCACTCACTGAACATTTTGACGTATTTAATTTCTTTCTATCCCATAGTGGCGAGAGCCCGCCAAACTGACAGATCGAAATGGCTTATACCGATATTGAAAAATAGTTTAACGATTTTGAAAACAAAACTTTTTGTATTGAACTGCAACGCAATTTGAACATACTCCAATTACCGCAGATAGTTATTGTTGTGGGCAACCGTGCCGACCCCTGGACTTGCCGTGGCCGTTGCGCTGCCACCGGTAAACGTCCAGGAGGACGACAGTGTACACGCACGCTTAGTGTGTGCCGAGCGCCATACAGGCAGAGTTTGTTAGCGAGCCGATCGAGGAGGAGCTCTCGGCAGGGGCGCTCGGGGCGGCTGGTGCGCGGCCACCGCACTTGTTATTTTGAAGTGTATTGTTTGTTTCATTTATGTTTTATTTATTTTATATGTTTAATAAGTGTTTAAATAAAGTACAAAAGTTCTAAACATAAAAGTGGCGACGAGGATGGGATCCTCCTGTGTAAGGGGGATCCAACAAGAACCCGCGGACGCCATCGCGATTGGGCCCATCTCGTTTTTGCTGCATCATCGCAGCGGCCATCGCGTTGGCACCAGTCCCCGTGCTTGCGGGACACCGCGAACGGTTTGGGTCGCCACCGCCGCCAACACCGAGGCCCCCGGCTGCCGTCCCATCATTGGGGACCACATGGGCAGCCGAGCACACACTCTCGGCGACAAGGAAGGTCGTCAGGCTGCAGCCCCAGCAACGCCAGCAGCACCACAGGCGAGGCAGCTTTCCGCCTTGCTGCTGGATCTTCGGATGGGCGTCACATCCGCCCATGCTGCAGCCCCAGCTTCATCGGGCGAGGACGCATTCCGCCCAGCTGCAGTGACAACAAGGATCCATCGGCGACGAGCAATACCGCCCCGGCTTGAGCTCAGCACATCATCGGCCTCTCACCACTGCGACGTGACATTCCACCTTGGCAGCACAACAGGATCGGCAACGCACAAGTTGCATGGGCTGCAACACAGCAGCCCACATCAGTGCGAACGTTGTCACCCTGGCTGTAGTCGAACAGGCGTCGCCAATTGCGCTTCGGCTACAGCCACAATGTCCAGATGGGACGAGGTTGCATGCCGTCCCGGCTGCAATCGAACGGGCGTCGCCAATTGCGCCCCGACTGCAGCCACAGCAAAAAGAAGGGCGATGAGCTAACGCATCGTAGGAGGGCGAGGAACCATGCCGCCCGAGTATTTTCATCTCTGCCGCCCGTCATCGAAAAAAAATACATCGCTGCTGCCCTGGGGCAAGGATCCTCATCATCATCGTCATCATCATCGCGGCATCATCATCATCGCGGCACCTTCATCATCGCTGCATTATCATCATCATCGTTATCATCATCGTCATCATCACCGCCGTCACACCATCGCCGCCGTCCCAGGGAGCGGCACACCAGCAGCATCACCGCCGCATCATCGCCATCGCGGTGTGGCCCGAGAGCAGCAGCAAGCGCTGCTCAGCGCACCAACATCGGGGACCCCACATCTTGGCAGCATCGGCCGGAAGGGTTCACCACGCCTGTATTCCCTTAGTGGAATACCCCCGCGTCGGTTCGAGCCCTTCGGTATTAAAAGGCGGAGATGTTGTGGGCAGCCGTGCCGACCCCTGGACTTGCCGTGGCAGTTGCGCTGCCACCGGTCAACGTCCAGGAGGACGACAGTGTACACGCACACTGTCGCACACACTAAGCAGCGCAAGGCTTAGTGTGTGCCGAGCGCCATACAGGCAGAGTGTGCACGAAGGCCGATCGAGCAGGAGCTCTCAGCAGGGGCGCTCGGTGCGGCTGGTGCGCGGCCACTGCACGTATTATTTTAGAGTTTGAATAAAGCAAAGATACCAAACATAAAAGTGATACAACAAATTGGGATGCACTAATTAAACGATTCGATAACACCAAGCGTATTAAACGAGAATATTTTCTGGGTATACACAATTTGAAGCGCATGAGTAACAATTCGGTGCATGAACTACAGCGTGTTGTAAACGAAGTAATAAGGCTAGTGAGGGGACTTCAACGATTGAAGGCACCAGTTAACCAGTGGGATATTTCACCAACAAATATGCTGCTGTATAAGACTGGGCCATGTTAATATTAAAATGATGTTTTATCACTATTTACATACAACTTTTTACGTGAAGACAAGACAAAAAACCGTTACAGCTATATTGAAGCCAAAACTCAAAGGTGGTTTACGGGGCCCCAACGATTATGTAGACTCTTCGATGAAGGGGCCCCGTCGGTAAGGGCCCCCGTCGGTAAGGGCCCCCGTCGGTAATGGCCCCCGTCAATAAGGGGCCCCGTGCATTTGGTGTCTTGGTGTGGATGGTCGGTGCACGAGCTCACCAAAAATACGCGGTGACACTTGCTGTTAAAATCTCAATGCACGGAACACAGAACAGAACGCTGCGTTTAACCACAAAGAAAACCCGTTTCAACAGTCACATGCACACATCATACACAGACAAAAATTTAAAGGCCCCTACACAAAATTTCAATACACCGGCTCGTAGCCGGAGAAATTAGCAGGAAAAACTGACACCAAGCTCGCGACGCTTTAAAAAGCCTAGGAAGGTCGTTTGGTCAACGGTGCTTCAGTGGGTTGAGGTTTCATTCGAGAAATGGTTAAATCGATGTCATTGTGTGCGCTCTTGGCTGGAATGAACCGTCCTGTTCTTGTATGCGGGGCCCCTGCTACCGCTTTGCGATTGTGTGCCGAAAGCAGACAGCTGTTTCACACGAAAAATAGTATACACATTCCTGGCCTGGTATAGTGGATTGTGTGTGTCTTTTAATGCAAAAACTAAAATTTTCATTCTTGACCCTAATCGAACACATCAAGTTTGTGGACCGAAGAGAAGGGGAAATGGGAAAGGTTTCAGTTAGAAAGAAGGGGGGAAGGGTATAAAAATACTCAAGGAACCTATGGACCATGTTCATTTATATATGGTTTTTATCGACTATTTCAATTTTTGCGAATACAATAAGACCAAAAACCGTTACAGCTGCATCTACATACAGCCATACACAGCCATAATACGAAGAACAATCTCCATTGCCTCGGCCATTTGGGGGCCCCGTTGATGATCCCGTCGATTGAGGGGCCCCTTCCATTTGGTGTTGTCAACCCAATATACCCCCATTTTCCCTCCGGGGGTTATGTTTACAACCAGATTTACTATTACTACCAGACCTATCAGAAGCATATTTATTTTATTTATCAGAAGTATTTTACTATCAGAAGCAGAAAACATTTGCCTTTTTAACATGTGCAATATTTTTACCTTAGTTGGAAGCGCAGAACGCTGCGATACATGCTCACAGCTCAAAACAATATCATTTCATCATCGTTGGCCCAAAGCGTTGGATCAAATGCATTGAACGCTACACACGAATTGGGTAAAGCGAAAATCGGTTACAAGAGATGCCTCACGCAAACTACATGCACATACGACATTAAAAGGCTCCGAAACCGATCTTAACACAACGGTTCATAGCCGGAGAAATTAGCAAGAAAAATTGGCTGACACCAAGCACGCTCTTTTTATCTGTTGAGGTTTCATTCAAGAATCGATTCCGATGTCGATGTGTGCGCTTTTTAATTTGGCTTGTGTCTATGTTATCTCGCAAAAACTAAGAACTCGTGCCGCGGCTATTCTTTGGGGCCCCAGTCAAAATTGTGGACTGGACGAAGTGCTGGTGGAAAGGCAAGCTGTTGAAGGGTTTGGGTCAAAATTGGAAGGGTCGACGGAAAGGAAATATCGATATGAATGATCGCGTAAAATTTGAAAATCGCGCAAAGTCCGGCCCGAGAAAATATTTAACCGATTTTGAAAGATAGGAAGATCCTATTCATTAAAAATTAACTGAACATATTTTAATATGACAATTCATATCGTTGAACTCTTCCAAATTTGATCACCATAACATGGATTGTCGGACCAATCAATATGGTCAAATTTGAGGAGAAATTAGAAAATAGAAACGAATAATTCCATAAAAACCTGACTGTTGATTTTACGATAACAATGGTTACACACTATTGCTTTTTGAGGATGCAACGATTTTCTGGGAGTTTTTTTTAAGGAAATGCGCTATCAATTTGTCTGACCTGGCCTTACTTGTCCGTGGCCTCATAATAGGTTTTTGTACCATCTTCAGATATATCCTGAAACAAATTTGCAACATGGAAGGAAGGGTACATTGAGAAGCGATATTTCGATTTTGCTTAATTGTTTGGAACTTTTTATGACTTTTGCACACTATGCTGCTGACTCTTAATTGAATCAATTTACAATCAATTTTAGTAATTGTAAGTTAATAAAACGAATTTGAAACTTGCTTGGATGATATAATAATTTAAGAAAAACAACAATATAACCAATCGCATTGTTTAATATCATAAACCAGTTATTTTGTGTATTAACTGTAATAATATAATAATGTATGTGTAGAAGAAAAAAATGCATTCTCCTGGCCCTCAACGATCGATCATTTAGAAAGCAGCTGATCTAAAGCAGTGGTCTCCAATCTGTGGTCCGCGGATCACTTGAGACAAACATACTGCAATACAGGGTATTTCCAGTTACTTTAGAATGAAAATATTGTTTTCCCGCGTGCAAGAAGTTTTCGCTCTGACCGATTGAAAATGAAGTGGCCGTAATTCGAAGCAAGACGGTACTTCAGTGTTCATTGTAAAGGTAAACACCAACGTAAAAGCAAACTATTGTTTTCATGTTATGCTCACGATGACGATTTTAAATCAAATCGTCCGTACCTACTATGAAACGCGAGCTGGAAACTGTAAAGTAGGAAAGAAAATATCGGTTAGAACCATCGTTCTTGTCAATAAAAGACAAACGTAACTAGCTTAGTGAAAACGATAACTTTCGGACCTTTAACTTCTTTTGAGTATAAATAAAACCAACTCCGATCATGGCAGGTCAGATTTGTTCGGATTGTCAGGATAGGACTAAGCCCATCCAACATCTATCGACTTCTCATTTAAGGAGTTTACTTATGTCCTCCTACCCAAGGTAAGCCCTCTAAACTCCAACGTCCTAAAGGTTTTTATGATCGCCTGGACGATCAAGTGTCGAAAGTCCGCTTCGAAACAGTATCCACAGTACCCAAAAATTGAACATACCACAAAGCCTTTCTGATATTACTGATTGTTTAGTCATTGATATCGATTAAAAATTATCGAAAAAAAGTATAGAAATTGGGGTTTTTATTGATGCGCAGGATGGCAGTCCATTCTGCTCATGTTCATTTCTGTTTCATAAAGTTTTATACGAATGTGAACTGTATTTTGTCGAAACAAGTTTGTTGATTTGGTATGCACTCACGGTTACCACGAAATTTCAGCAAGAAAAGCAAAGTGGTGTGAAGATTTTTCTAAACCAAAACGTTAATTCCGCAAGCCGAATATGCACCTAAAATTTTATCGGGGTGTCCGTAAGTAACCGCTTACCCAAATCAAATTTTTGTTCATCACGAGCAAGCGGTCATCGCATTATATTTTCCTTTGAGGCTCAAACTGACTTACATGTCGTTTTGACAGAATAAATAAATGCATTGTCAGTAATTTGTTTTACAAATATTCAGTGAAACGACAAAACCATGTATTACTAAATAGCTTTCAGTAAAAAATGTACAGGTGTCCCCCGAGATACGACTGTATTTGGGACCGAAAATATGTCCCAAAGGAAGCCGTAAGTCGAAATAGTCGTATGTCGAATATCTGTGAATATAAAGTTTATAACTGAAATTGCAGAGTCGGAATCTATGAAATTGTGTACTTTATTTAAAGTAATGTACTATAATGTATTAATTTTCCTCCAAAAGCCGTTTACATAATATAGATATTCAAGACCGGGGAGTTGTGGAATCTTTGGAAATGTGTGTATAACGGTTATCAGCATAGAAATTCAAAAAATACATCAACTTCTTCTCAATGACAACTTTTAACTGTCAAAATCAAAATCGTCGTATCTGCGAATCGTCGTAACTCGAGGAGGTCGTAACTCGGGGGACGCCTGTAACTGCAGCAAACTTAGAAAATTTGCAGTGCATGATTCGTACACCATTTCACGTCCTTGCACTACCAGATAGACCGTGCAAGTAGCAAAGTATACATACTACTAGATAGATGTTACTTTTACACAATTTTCGCACTAGAAGATAGACGAAATTTGTGACCTCGTAGGGTGTACTACCAGATAGGGCCCAGATACCAAAACCTAATAAAACAAAATTTGTTAATGACAAAGTTACCCAAAAAACAAAACGCTTTAAAGAAAGCAAGGGAACTGTTCATTAGTGATGGGTAATCCGGAGTGGAGTCATGGATCAACTCTGACTCCGATGCGCAAAATATGACTCCGACTCCGGATCATAACCGGATTTGACTCCGGATCAGTCCGGATCAGTCCGGATCAATCCGGATCAATCTGGATGAGTCCCGATGGACTGATCCGGACTGATCCGGATTGATCCGGATTGATCCGGACTGATCCGAACTCGGAGTCGATGAGTCCGAGGGTTTTCCCGTGCGGACCCCCCCCCCTCCCCCCTCGCTAAACAGTCCGGAGCAACTCCGAGTCCGACTCCGAGGGGTGCCAGAGGATCGATCCGACTCCGGAAAAAAATTGTATTTACCCATCACTTCTTCTTCTTCTTCTTTGGCTCAACAACCGTTGTCGGTCAAGGCCTGCCTGTACCACTTATGAGCTTGGCTTTCAGTGAATAATTGATTCCCCCCCCATAGCAGGATAGTCAGTACTACGTATGGCGGCGCGGTCTATTTGGGGATTGAACCCATGACGGGCATGTTGTTAAGTCGTACGAGTTGACGACTGTACTAAGAGACCGGCTCGACCCATCACTACCGTTCAGTAAAAAAACTTGGCAACACCGGTTCGTATACCGAAGGCTCTAGATCGGAACACTCCAAAGAGTATTCACATATTCCACTTAAATCCGATATTCCATGAGTCAATTCGTTGAATTTAAACGAAATGGAACTGGAATCATTTCAAAGTGAAATTCTTGCTTTGCGACAAGTTGTGCAGAATCTGCAAGATAATTAATTTGGACAAACGACAGGATAATTAAGATTGGACTCATACAAATCCCTATGCAAAATCCCTGACCCGATAAAATCATTACCGAAGTTCGACGGCATTAGAAAACAATTAGCATCATGGCTAAACACAGCCGAAAGCACCTTACAAATTTGTCATGGCATCGTGTCAGAACAACAGGTGTCAATATTTATTACAGCAGTAATAAATAAAATAGAAGGAAGAGCGAAAGATATAATTTGTCTTGCTGGAAACCCTAACACCTTTCTCGAAATAAAAGAGATTCTCTTAAACGCCTTAGGAGATCGTCAAGAGTTTACCTATTATAAAGGTTAACTTTGGCAAACTAAAATGAGTGATAATATGAGCATTCACAAATATTACAATAAAATCAATGAGATACAAAAACCCAAGCTAAACAAAACGAAAAATATTGAAAAAAATGGGACGCTATAAATGATTGTATTGAAGAGTATGGCTTAGCAGCATTTTTAGTTGGCCTAAAACAACCTTATTTTGGTTATGAGCAAGCAGCTACTCCCAAAAATTTGGAAGTAGAATTCGAAAAGAACATTAGTATCGAATCATTCTAGAAAACAACAAAGTTTTACTGCGCGATAACGAAAAGTTAACCTGCAGTACAGCTATAAAACACAAAATTATCACTAAAGATAATATGCCGACCTAAATAAAATCTTACAAATATCCTCACCACTTTAAAAATTATGTAGAGGAACAAATCCAGTCAATGTTACAAACAGGTGTAATTCAACCCTCATCAAGTCCATATTCTTCACCAATTTGGGTTGTACCAAAAAAAATAGACGCTTCTGGTAAAAAGAATATTAGAGTCGTTATAGATTATCGTAAACTTAACGAAAAAACTAACGATGATAAATTTCCTATTCCACAGATCGAAGATATTTTAGATAGTCTAGGAAAATTATAATATTTCACAACACTAGATTTAAAATCTGGACTTCACCAAATCGAAATGGATCCAAAACACAGTGAAAAAACAGCTTTTTCTGTGGACAAAGGTCATTTTGAATTTTCAAGAATGCCTTTTGGTCTTAAAAACGCTCCTGCCACATACCAAAGAGCAACGAATAATATACTTCAAGAATTTATTGCAAAAATTTGTTATGTCTATTTAGATGACATAATAATCATTGGTAAAAATTAAAACATCATTTGCCAAATATTTCAATTATATTGAAACGGTTATCTGAATTTAATTTAAAAGTTCTGCTTGATAAATGTGAATTCTTAAAAAAAGAAACAGATTTCTTCGGACATGTAATAACAGCAGAAGGGATAAAACCAGACTCAACTAAAATGGAAAGAAATAAAAAACTGGAAACTCTCAATCAACCAGAAAGAAATAAAACAATTCCTTGAAGACTGACAGGATATTACAGACGTTTTATCAAAGACTTTTCGAAACTTGCCAAACCTTTGACACAATACCTAAAAAAGAAGAAACGCTAAATGTTAAAGATACAAAATACACACAAGCATTCGAAAAACTTAAAAGCATCTTGACATCAGACCAAATACTTTCGTACCCTAACTTCAATCTACCATTTATCCTAACGACGGATGCAAGCAACTATGCATTAGGAGCAGTACTATCACAAGTACAAGACAAAATAGAACGACCAATTGCATTAGCTAACAGATCACTAAATAAAACAGAAACTATTTATTCTACAACAGAAAAAGAAGCTTTAGTAATAATTTTAGCAGTAAATTAATACTATCCATATCTCTATGGTCAAAAATTCATACTGATAACGGATCACAAACCGTTGACATTTATCAAAACTTTCATCAAAAATTCAAAAATTCTTAGATGGAGATTGGAACTCGAAAACTTTGACTAGGATATAAAATACATAGAAGGACAAGCATACGTTGTCGAAGACGCTTTGAGTTGAAAAGATGAAACTAATACTATATCTTGTCTTTCAGAAACAAAAAACAAGGCACCATTTGAAGAACCGAAGAACCATCTAGAAATCAAAATCAAAACTCATCAAAAATTCAAAAATTCTTAGATGGAGATTGGAACTCGAAAACTTTGACTAGGATATAAAATACAAAGAAGGACAAGCAAACGTTGTCGAAGACGCTTTGAGTTGAAAAGATGAAACTAATACTATATCTTGTCTTTCAGAAACAAAAAACAAGGCACCATTTGAAGAACCGAAGAACCATCTAGAAACGAAACAAATTCCATTTCAGATTCTCTACATAATAACCCACCAACATCTGAAAATGATTCAGACATAATTCATTCAGCTGAAATTTCTGACAACTATTACATTCACTTTTTAGAAAGACCTATTAATAATTATCGTAAAAATATAATATTTAAAAATTCGAATATTGATTCAACAATTACAGAAAGTCCCTTTCCTAATTTTCGAAGAGTAGTCATCCGTAATATACTAGCCTTTCATAAGTAAAACTGTGCTGTTTATATAGTCTATCGACAAGAAAAACTACTGAATTATTGAAATTTTGTCAGTACTTTACTAATTGATTTAATACAACAATATATTACTACCAAGATGCAAGAGCTTATACCGAAGCTTAGAGTTCAATGGTGTGGTTCATTTTGTCTCTTTGTTTTGATGTGTTTTTACATTTCGTGTAAGATCATTTTGCCTCATAGCAAGATCATTTTACCCCGTACAATACATTTTCACGACTTTTGACGTTGACTTTTAAAATTCATTTCAAACATGTATTTAATTGATATATTTTTGAGCGCCAAGTTAAAACATGAATAATAAATGCTTTTCTTTGTTAACCATTTGGGGCTTACTATTCTATAAGTAAGAGTTATCCCTTTTATTCTAATGATTATTTTATTCTATGCAGTTCTATGCTGTTAATACTTACATATTTAGCTAAAATAGTGTACACTTCTTTTACGATACTAGTAACCATCCACATCACTGGTTCAAGTGAAACTGACAGCAAATTCACCACAGTAGCCGCAAGATAGTAAAACATTGTGATTATCTAACAGTATACAATTTATTTCCCTTTTTTCAAACCCCTGGTGTGCTGATAACGATAGAATGAGGTCAAACAAATAATCACAGAATGGCTGCTTCTGCGGTTTTCTACCCAATCGCTCAATTGAAACTAACCTACTTTCTTTATTGAGCACCTGCTATCCTGCAATCGGTAACAGAAAACGGGTAGTCATAATTTTACACCGACTTTAGCGTTGCCTTTGATTCCGTAAATCAGGGGTCTTCAAACTTTTCAGCTCACCGCAAGTGCTTCGTATATAACGTTGTTGAGGACCATTTTGACGTTACTTATGGTAATGAGAACGTTTGAATTTTGTTTTAATATGGAAATACTTAATTAATATTTTAAATTTCTACATTTTTCGTTTATAGTAACTTGCTTTTTGTCTTGGTTTAGTGCAAATAAAAAATTGATGAAAATTTTCGAACTAATATGATATTTACATAATCCTTTAGAATATCATCGCGGGCCGCATGCGACCCTCGGGCCGTAGTTTGGAGACCCCTGCCGTAAATCACTCAATGCTAATCTCAAAACTATCAAGCTACGGATTAAATGGGGCGTTAGTTCAATGGTTCTTCTGTTATTTAAGTGATAGGCGCATTACAGTCAATATTTCCTCTTGTCTATCTGCAACATTCATCAAAATTTGACAGTTTTATGAATCGATTTAACTCGTTGTGTAATTACAATAGTATGCGTCTCAGCATATCAAAATGCTCTGTTATATCGTTCACTAGGAAAAGATTTAACCCACTATTTACGGTAAAAATTGTTTGATAAGATGTTTCTTATCACCCGGACGTTAACGACCTCACACACACAAGCGAACGGAACGGTATGGTAAGCTTTTAACAGCACGTTTTAAGCGCTAACAAAAGTGAACAAAGAGCCGGGCAATTAACCTGTTCGCTCCTAATGTGGAGAAGCAATTCTGAAATAACTATTGCTGATAATTCAACGGAAGAAAAATCGCAAAGTTAATTATCTTTCGATCCTATTTCTATCGATATCGACATCGAAAATCTTTCATTGGAAAGCAACATGACAAATGAAGCTGAACTCACGGAACAGATTAAAAATCTTTCTATTGTGATAAACCATAGGCCCGATTATTAAACACAAATTGTAAAGACAAGTTGTCAAAATCGGAAGATTTGTATTATGACATCCGTTTGTGTTGTGTGTTGGAAAAAGAAAATTTGACGAAACACAAACTCACAAGCTTACTGCCAAGATATGTATTATGAAACACAAACGGAAATCCCAAATTGCCAAACTGCTTTCCGTCAGCTTTTTGTCACGGAAAGGCGCCAATCTCAGATTGTTTGACCAACACAACACAACAACAGAGTTGTTACTGTTGCTTTCACGACAAAATATAAGTATTTTATTTCAGAAATTATCAAATTTTATCATTTTAAACAAAAATATGTGTACTGCCTTATCCATACAAATGGCAATATGCTGGAGATACTGGTAACGTGCTGCTGTTTTGGGTTAAGAAGCTGCTGTTTTGGGTTAAGAAGCTGCTGTTATTTCCTTCCTCTGTTGTACTTCGATGGTAGTCGAAAGATGAAGGGCTCACGCTCCCGGTTTGCGTTAAATAGCATTGGATTCCAGCAACTTCTTCAGTGAGTGACTGTTTCAACAACCAACAGCATAGGTACATGTAATTATCACATCTAATACTGCATACACTTTTAGGAATACTCGGAGGGTTCGATCTCCGCCAGAATGTCACGGAAAATTTCCTTCTACATACGGAATTTTTTTTCTTAAATCTGAAAATAACAACCACAAAATGATACATGTAAAACACGGTTTGCACAAATGATCCGCATGCTTAACTCACGCTTGGTTATAAAGCTGTAACGGGTCGACACAAACACCGCAGTCGTTTGACCGCACCGCGATATTTTGCCAGATCTACCGCTGTTTCTTCTTCACTGCTGCAATCGTCACTTACGAAGTGGGATAAAATCATTTCGATGTTTTAAACAAGGATTGTTGCTTGATAAACGATCGTGTCTCAAATAAACTTGTTTACGTTTTTTGTTTTGATTTTGAACATTTTGACACATCGACACAGCTTTAACGAAAGAAATAATTTAACGAAACTTGTCTGTCACAAGAACGGTTTCAAAATGCATACCTATTTTCCGTTTGTCTTGGCGCACTTGTCTTGTGTCATTTCCGTTTGTGTTTAATAATCAGTCTCATTCTAACAGTGGTTGAAGGATCATCTCTTTTTCTCACAGTGAGTTTGATACGAAGTGACACAAATATACACGAACATTTAAACACTACACAAATTACACACAGTTCCAAAATTTCGAAAATATTAAATATACAGAAAATAAGGTGGTAAGAAAGAACATAAGTGACGAAGATGGGGGGGGATCCCCCCGGGGGGAGTAGGATTTTCGGATCCTACTATGGAATCCTTGGTGAGAATTCCGGTAAAACAAAAAAACGGAAAAAAAATAACAGAGGTGAGCGAATTATTATAAACGATTCATATGAACCGGAAGAAATCTTCTTAATCGTGGAAAGTGTAACAAAAGGCAAAAGCTTAGCCACATACAACCCTTTTCTCTTTGCAAAGGCAACAGAAAACGCAATTGGAAATGCGCCATTGCAAACTACATTACTTAGAGATGGGAAGATTCTCATCAAGGTGAAAAACAGAAAAGATGCAGAAAAATTAAAAAAAATAAAGCTTAGTTGGGGAAAAACGGAAATACAAGTAAAAGTAGAAGAACACAAAACCCTTAATTCTTGCAAGGGTATAGTGAGATGTGATGCCTTCAAATTTATGACGGAAAATGAATTGAAAGAGGGATTAATCAACGATCATGTGTCAGACGTATATATTTTCAAAAGGAAAAACTTTAATGGTGAACTTGCTAATACAAGAACAGCCATCATAACATTCGAAAAAACTAAACCACCCAAGGATATACACATAGGATATTTTAAGGAAAAAGTGGAATTATACATCCCTCTACCAATGAGATGCATGAAATGCATGCGACTCGGTCACATTAAAGCGAAATGTTTTAGGGAAAAAAAATGTGCCAAGTGCAACGAAAATTTTCACGAGACATGTAACAATCCCCCCAAATGTGCAGAATGTGGAGGCAACCACTCTACCCTAGACAAAGAGTGCCCGATATTTAAAGATGAATACGAAATAAAAAGAATACAAACTATAAACAGAATCACACTCAGAGAGGCTCGAAAAATACGCAGAGACGCAGTGCCTGCAATTCCTAGGACGTACCTAAAAGAAACTTTCGCGAATACAATAGCTAGAAATAATAGGGAACATACCAACACAACAACTAACAACCAACCAGAACCAGAAAACGAAGAAGAACAAAACAACCAAAGAATAATCATAGAAAAAGTAACAGAGACTCCAAAGAACCAAAAATCAATACAATCGATCGAACAAAACGAAACGGATCACATAACAACAAAATACATTGTAAACAGAACAGAAAATAACACAGAAAATGAAAATTACATAACAAACAACTACCAAGAAAATGAACAAACAATAAGAAAAAGAACAAGAAGCGAAACAATAAATTTCAGTGACACAGAGGTATATCTGAGTGAATCAGAAGTATACCAAAGTGACACTGAAAATTCTAGATACTTAAATGCAGCAGAAGAGTTAACCCCACCAAATAATTAATAATTTGATTTGACAAGGTGTGAGCAGGAAAAATGATTTTTTTCAATATTATCCAAACAAACATACAATCACTGAGAAAAAACAAAGAAGAACTTAAACATCTCACGCAAACACAAGACATTCATGGAATATGCCTACAAGAGACATGGACCAAAAAAAATAAGAATATTAAAATACCAGGGTACAACACCATTAAAACAGATAGGTCAGATGGCTATGGAGGAAGCTGTATCCTTATAAGAAAAGGAATAAAATACAAAGAAATCAACATCACAAATCAAGTAGAAACAATTCAAACCACAGCAATAGTAACACTCAAAACAAAAATGACTATTATATCAATATACATAGCACCACAGGCAAGCAATATAGAGATAAAAAATACAATAGCCCAAATAATACACAATACCAAAGACATGGAAAAAGTTTTAATAGTGGGTGATTTCAATGCGCACCACAGATATTGGGGAGATGATAAAACCGATAAAAAAGGTGAAATCATCCTGGAAGAATTTGAAAATTCAGAATTAATAATCCTACATAACAATACATACACATGCATTCCAACAGACAAAAACAAAAGAAAAACTTCAATAGACCTATCAATAATATCAAAAGATATATTCCTAGAAACAAACAAACAAATCACAGACTATCATATAGGAGGCAGCAACCACAAAGTAATAAAAATTACCCTAAAAATTAAAAACAGCTGCTCACCCACATTCGTTATAAATAAAAATAAAACATATAAACAAATAAATGAACTAGATCACACAAAAATTAACACAATAAAACAATGCATCAATAAAATCAAACAGATAACTAAAAATAATACTCACCGAACAAAACATAAACTAAAAGTATGGTGGAATGAAGAATTAAAAACTGCCTTTAAGAATCGAAACATAGCCAGAACTTCCTTTAATAATTCACGCACTATAAAAAACTCAATGGAATGCAATAAAAGAACAGCTATCCTGATTTACAAAATAAAAAAACATAAAAGAGAACTATTTTACCACACTCTAGATAGTATAAACTCCCAAACTAATACCAAAGAACTATGGGACTTAGTATACAACATTAACAATAACAAAAATCATGCCAAAGAATCGAACATTATACACAATGATAATAAAATAGCCAAAGACTTTTTAGATTTAAACTTCGAAAAAAATAAATTATCCAAATTTAGAACAGATACAAACAATGCAACCCAAATAGACATGGAATTAATTAATAAGGAAATATGGACGGAATTACTAAAAAACAAGAAAAATACAGCACCAGGAATAGACAAAATAACTTACGAAATGCTTCGTAGCATAAACGAAGAAACACTCAAGATCATCATAAAAGATGCAAACAATATGTGGATGAAAGGAAAAATACACAAAAATCTAAAACAAATCAAAATTATAGCCATACCAAAACCAGAAAAAGATCCAAACAATATAAACAATTACAGACCAATCGCACTCATTCCGACTCCTACAAAAATTCTAAACTCTGCAGTACTCCTCAAACTAAATAGACACATAGAATTAAGAAAGATTCTACCAGAAACCTCTTTTGGATTTAGAAAACACAAAACAATAAATCAATGCATAAATTACCTAACAAATCAAGTATACCAAAACAAAAGGAAAAATAACATGACCGGGGCAATATTTATAGATTTAGAAAAGGCATATAACAAAGTCAAAACCAAAACACTGATACAAAAATTAATTAACGCTAACACACCAAACCAAATAACTCTATGGGTTACTAACTTCCTTAAAAATAGAACAGTAGAGATAGAAAGTAACACAAAGATCAAAATGCTAGTCACTAACGGATTACCCCAGGGAGATGTAATGTCCCCAACTCTATTCAATCTATATACCAAAGATATACACAATAAAGTAACAAATGAAAACACAAAATTAATACAATATGCAGATGACTTTGTGATAATTGCCAGAGGAAAGGACCAAAACGAATTGAAGACCAATCTTCAAACATCTTTAAATTCATTCATAAACGAAATAGAAGAACTAAATCTCCCCATAAACACGGACAAAACTAAATATATGATATTTAACAATAAAAACCAAAATTTCAACCTCAACATACGAAACACACAAATAGAAATAACCAACACATACAAATACCTCGGCACCATAATAGACAATAAGCTTAAATTTCATAAACACATAGAATACCTGAGAAATAAAGCCATAGATAGACTAAACATTTTAAAAATACTATGCGCAAAAAATAACAATCTAGACCCACAAAAAGCTCTAATAGTATACAGGTCAACTATGCGAAGCATATTTGAAACGGGCTCATCATACTTAAACAATAGCAACAAAAGCAATAGGAAAAAAATAAATACAACAATTAACCAAGCGATACGCAAAGCTACAGGATGCACAAAAACGACACCCATCAACACCTTGCACGCTATTGCAGCCGAGATCCCATTCCAATTCAGATCTAAATTCATAGCACGTAAAGAACTAGCAAAAATAATAGTATATTCACACATATTAAGAAAACAAATAAATAAGATAAAAGATAATAACTACAATAATAAGTCAAAATCATACCAAGAGAAAATATATGAAGAAGACTACAAAATTTTAAAACATCTATCCATTAGCCAAATGAACAACATTGCAACAAAAATAAACATAGACACAACACTTAATAAAGAAATAGGTACCAAAGCAAACAAAAATAAAGAGACGATTAAATCAATAACCTTAGAAAAGATGAAAAACTACAACAATAATGGACCAACAATTTTTACGGATGGTAGCTTAAAAGATAATCAGGCGGGAATAGGAATTTACATAAAAGATAGAAAACATAACATATACAAAGAATATAAAATTAAAAACATAGCATCAATAGCAACAATAGAACTGATAGCCATCGAAAAAGCTCTGGAGATAGCTAAAAAATATAAGATGAAAAACATAATCCTATATACTGATAGCCTGACCTCATGCAACATCCTAAAAAAAGCACAAAAAGAACCACAAATAGAAGGAATTATATATAACATATTACAAAGATGCACCAGCACTAACACACAAATTGTTTGGATACCGTCGCACGTAGGTATAAACGGAAACGAAGTCGCAGACGAATTAGCGAATAAAGGATGCCTAACAAGTATAGAATTAGACAATAAAATAAGGTTTACTGATGCCAAAGATTTGTACCGTAAGGAAATGGAAAAACAGGCTACAGAATGGTACACAAATGAGTCCATTACTAAAGGACAGAAATTCCTTAATTTTCAAACTGAATTCAAAACTGAAATTTGGCACAAAAACATAAAAATTAGCGGGAAACAAATAAAAATAATGAACAGAATATTATCCGGGCATGACTATTCAGATTACTGGCTAGCCAAAATGAAAATAACCCAAAAAGGTGAATGTGAAAATTGCAGAAAATCAAATACAGGATGGCACATGATCTTTGACTGTCCTAAATACAATAATAATAACAATAACAATAACAATAGAACAAAATTTGAAGATTTCCGAAAAACATGGAGAGAACCCTCTGGAAAAACAATAAGGCAAATTATAAATTTCATAAAACAAAATCACATAGAAATATGAAAAGAATGAGAGGAAAAGGAGAAACATCTTTTATCTCTTCCTGCAATGGAAGATCATTTAAAGAAAAAAAAATCTCCCTAAAACCTCAAAAAAAAAAAACAAACAAACAAACAAACAAGAGAAAAAAAAATAATAGCATAGATAACTATAATTAATTAGAGAAATAAATGGAACAACACAAACAGATGGAAACTAACTGAATTTTGTTTTCAAAACCCAGTATAGTTACCCACACACACATACACACCAAATTCAAAAAAACGGACACAAAAACAACACCCAACAGACAACACAAAACAATCTGAGTATCAAACTCCGTGAAATAAACGATGTGACAACCAAATACTGAAAGAAGAGAAAAAAAAATAAAAAAAAAAATAAAGAGAAATAGACTGCAAGGTCTCTCTAACAATCAAGATGGTCAACCTCTGATTATGATGTCCCACAACATCATAGGAGGACAAACCCCATCACCCAAAGAAGAAGAAGAATAATCAGGCCTCATATGACAGAAAAAATAACCCAGCACGAAAAACGTTTAAATAACACGGTTTATGTGCCCGAACAAAGTGTAGAAATTGCAACTCAACCAACAGCGTCAACTGATTTTGGAAGTATGTTTAAAATACCCGATCCCATTAAAATGTTACCATCATTTAACGGGAATAAAAAACAATTAACGTGTTGATTAAATACAGCTGAGGAAACATTAAAAATATTTGAAAGTATTGTGCCATCAAATACTTTTCGAATTTATTTCACTGCAGTACTCAATAAAATAGAAGGTCATGCAAAAGACAAATTGTGTGTTAATGGCACTCCTTCTAATTTAAGTGAAGTTAAAGCTATTTTAATAGACGCTCTAGGAGACAAAAAAGAACCGTCATCTTATAATTGTCAATTATGGCATAACCGTATGGAAGGAAGTGTTGACGAATATTATAAAAAAACAGATAGTGTTGGTAAACAGAGGAACACTAAACAGAGCAAAATACAGCGCTCAATGGGAGGTAATTAATGATTTTATAGATGAGTATAGTTTAGCAGCATGCATAAGCGGATTACGCAAGCCCTATTTTGGCTATGCACAAGCCGCTCGTCCAAAAGCATCGAGGAAGCGCATGCTTTCTTGTGCACATTCACGTCTAACGAAAACAATAGAAACTTCGATACAGGAACTGGGTAATTTAAGGCAAATGATTTTTCAAACAATAAAATAACCAAAACACAATCATTAGCTATCAACAAACCTAATTCATATAAAATAGAACCAGGGAATAGTAAAATAGAACCGATGGAACTGAATGATGAAACTACTAAGAGCAGGTTGACGCGAAATAATGCTTCTCTCGTTTAAACCAAAAAAGCGTAATGAGTTTAACGCTGCAATGTAAAAATGACTACGGAATCGCTAGCTCACGTTGCTGGGTTTGTGCGTAGAACCCTAATTCGCATTTACACGTTCAGCCCGGCGCTGATTTTCATCAACTATCCCTTCCCTCCCTTCCCTCCCTTCCCTCCCTTCCCTCCCTTCCCTCCCTTCCCTCCCTTCCCTCCCTTCCCTCCCTTCCCTCCCTTCCCTCCCTTCCCTCCCTTCCCTCCTTTCCCTCCCTTCCCTCCCTTCCCTCCCTTCCCTCCCTTCCCTCCCTTCCCTCCCTTCCCTCCCTTCCCTCCCTTCCCTCCCTTCCCTCCCTTCCCTCCCTTCCCTCCCTTCCCTCCCTTCCCTCCCTTCCCTCCCTTCCCTCCTTTCCCACCTCCATATTCGTACCTTTCCTTTCCCGCTGCGCATGACCTGGAGCAGGGGGTACTGGCACACAGCTGTTGGAAGATTGAACAGTATACTTAAATTGCCAGCGGGGAGGGAGGGGGGTGGTCATGGGATCCCTACGATCATCTTTCCGGGGGCCTTTGTCGCTAATACTTGTAGACATACGGCATATCAAAGACTAGAGATGTTCGGTGACCGCCTAGTCCGCCTATCGTTAGATCCACCGCTGGTTCATGACGGTGTTTTTTTTTATGGTGGAGATGCATCCTTCCCCCTGCCTGCTGCGTATGCACCGGGCAAGAGACAGTGTGGCAGTATGCAAATTGCACACTGGATAGGAGCGGGCCCGCGGTACCGCCATCATTCCGCACATCTGCATGCCCGTCGTGGGTTCTAATCGCGTATGAACCATCTGCCGTAGCAAGGGGTTAGTCACCGGCTCCGGCTACGTGGTACTCAAGTCCTGAAAAGGCCGGCATGATCGCGTTGGCTATTACGCCAATAATAATAAAAAGAACTTAGCATAGCAGTCCACACCCGGGTAAGAGTTTGTCTTGACTTTGTTGCTGCCGCCCGCTGCGCAAAGCGACGGAAGAAATCATGGAGTTCTGAGAATTTTATCATGCCATCTTTTTCCCTCCAACGGCAAATTTGTCAAGCAGCTCGTCGAGCTACCCGTCCCTGGCTCCGCCTCATTCCCCTCGCCTGAGCGCGCTGCCGAAGGTTTGGATGTGTTAGTGCCAAGGTGGATTTAACACTTTGACCGCCGGTCTGACGTCACAGTTTGCGAGTGAGCACGTAGCGCATGACAAGAGAGCGATGAGAGCGACAATTGTTCGTGCGACTATTATCACTCTTTTGTTTCATTTCGATAAGCGGCGTAGCACATGTCGTTCTCGTTCTCTCTTTTCTACCTCATTCGTTATCAAGAGAATTGGTGAGCGCCAGCTACAGAGCTGAGCGGTTAACAAAGCCGTCGTGCGATTTCATATGACGCGGCGCTTAAAGTGTTAAGAAGATCAGGTGGTAGATTGGCGGTTTTAGGGGGTCGCCATCTTGGAGAGACCTTATGTCATTTTACACATGAATGTAAACAACGCTCGTGCCGGCTGCAAAAATCATCGTCCATAAACAGTGATAGATACACGAGCTGCGTTCATATTATTTTACATATATATACATATATATATTATGTATTTGTCTTTATGTGTGTTATTTAAAAGCATTAACATTTGTTCTGTTGTGGCACAGTGCTCATTTTCGGCCAGAATCAAAATGGATTCTTGTTTATTATGTAGGATATATGACCTTCAGTTGCCGGCTGCAATCAAAATGGACATCCCCATTGTTCAACAAAACACCATTGAAGCGCTGTATTTCCTAACCGTATTACATTTCATAGATGAGCACATTATTATCATCTAATAATCTTTTTGCATTTCTCCTCTAGATTTCTGTATTTTTTAGGATAGTTCATACGTATACAGGCTGTGTTTTCGTCATGCATACTGTAGTGAAAACGACGGATACTTCCGTAACCTGATTCTACTCCTGCACTTCAACATTATTTCCCATCCGGGAAAGCAATGAACTTCGCACACAGATGAAAAGAAAAATGAATCTTTTACTGATAGATTTGCGATCGGCTACAAGCTTTTTATTGTATTTTTAGGTTAGAACAGTGTATTGTAGCCCTGAGAAATGTTCGCGAACTATGTTCATACATTACGTATTTGGAATTGTAATGGGTTGCCAGAATTGCATTCACGGCCGCTTCCAAACATTCCTACTCTGACTTCGATTCCAGCTATATAAAACCAACGATAGCCGGTGCCGACTCTGGACGGCTGGAACTTTTCGACGATTCCGACGGCTCCCCTCGGCCCCAGAAGATTTCGAGCAAGTAGTTGTGCAACTACCCTCGATATGAAAAAATGACCAAAAGAGAGATATGAAATGACGAATGAAGTTGCTAATAGCGTGTTGGATCGTATCCTTGCGCTGATGTAATGCAAAAAAACAGATTAGAATAGCGGTAGTATCATAATAGAACATACAATCAAAGTGCCAAGGATAAGAGCATTAAGGGCATCAATGAGGATAGCGGAGTCAATGGAGTATTGTGCACAGTAGTGATGGGTAAAACGGCTCCGAAGTCGGAGACGGCTCAGGTCGGCTCCAAACAATTTCTGAGCCGGCTCTGCACCAACGGCCCCGCTTCAACGGCTCCGGAGCTGGCTCGTCACCAATAGCTCCGGAACCGGCTCCTCACCTAAGGCTCAGGAGCCGTTGAAGCGAAGCCGTGGATGTGGAGCCGGCTCCGGAGCCGTTAGTGCGCTCCGAAACACCCATCAATAGGGCACAGGGTCGTCTGAAAGCCAATCCAAGACATACCAAGCATACAAAATAATAAGATAAATCCGCAGACCTATTGCTAGAAAGACTAGTTAGAAAGAAACGACAGGCGGAACCGGACATTATATAACCATTTCTACGAACCTGAGGTGGAGGCCATCTTAACCGGGTGAACGAGGCTTGGATGATATTCAAGCCCGCTCAGTATGATTGATTTAATATTGGTAAATTGATTGCTAACAATTAACAATTACATTTGGGCAGTATGTTTGCCATTAATTGTTGAACATGTTTGGTATAATTTTATTAATTAGAATATTCAATAACAATAGAGAGCATTATGTTTATGTTTAGGAACATGTAGCATCGAACGTATTGTTTTACTTTCGGACATAATATGTTCATTGAGGGTCGCTCGCCGTTTTCGCTTGTGTTTACTCTAGGTTGATTTATTTTAAATTTTTTTTTTTTTAATATCCTACTAGGATCGTTTAAGTCGTTTGTCCAAGAACATATGTTATAATCAGTGCAGTTGCATTTCACTTGATTGAATTTGACAATGTAGTGAACAAAATTAGTGGAAAAGAGTGTTAAATCTCAACATAGATTGGCGATATCTTTGATTATAATTATTGATATTCCATATTGCAAACTTTTTGACCCGCATACTGGGATTTTTTTCGTTTATATTAAGTTTTAGGGATTTTTATTACGTTTGAAAAACATGTTTAATTGGCAATAGATATAATTAAATTTGATATAAAAATTCGGTCGAACGCCAGGCTTATTTACAAATTGCACTATATGATTAACATAAATACCCTAATTTACAATTTTCCTCATTTTTTTAGCTCCCTTTCTATTCTCATCGTGTGCTTTCCTTTTCAATGCCTGCCTTTTGTTTAACTCCTCTTTATTTTTTAAATTAATGTAGCGCATACGTATAATAATTCGCTGTTTTGAGAAGGCTTTTACAATTTCTAATGGCAGTTCAGGCAATTTCCTACTTATCTTATTGGTTAATATTCTTACTATACTTTTTTTGTTTGAAAACTGTCCATTCTTATGCGTTTTTAAAAAAATGGTTTCCATTTCACGGCATACATCCAAAAATGTTATAGATGGTTGGAATAAACCTCCAACAGACAGAAGCTGAACAAAAGAAGGAGGATTAGAATAACTATGCTCGGTATCGTTTTCAAATGTATAACATCCTAAGTATAGATCTGGAAAATTATCTTTAAATTTTCTACCAAGGAATCCAACAACATACTCAAATCCATCTTCCTCTTGTTCATTAAACTCTGTTATTGTGCTGCTATCGGTACTACTATTATCATTCATATCATAAAACAAATTTGTATCCTTTTCTACAACGTTCATGTCTGGCAAAGATGGTTCAATATTTGCTCTTGAATACATGATAGCAGACACGAAGTGTTCATTGCGGTGGTCATTTCTGTGAGTATGTGAGTCTGTTTCAGGTATCTGTTGCTCATCGTCATTGTCTTTGGTTGCTATGTGAGTTTGGTTTAATAGGACGGATGGAGACTTGCCTAATATAATATTTCTTATTCTATATAGGCAAGCCAATGGTGAAGGATGGTCATAGACACCCCCACGTTGTCTTAATTTAGAAAAAAAGTTTTCTAATACATCTTGGTTTAGCTGAAAGAGAAAAATAAATATAACAGTAAAACATTGATATCATTTAACATTTTTGACGAAAATATTACCTTGTTCGTTGAAATGTACTTGATTGAATGCTTCTGTACCATATCTCCGAATATTTTTTTAATTGAAGTTATTTGCATGAGGATTGATTTTTGAAATGTTTGATGGTTATTTTTACCTATCACTCTCATGTTATCGACCATTTCAAACATATCATCTAATGCTTTCACCTGATCTTCAGAACAAATAAAGGATTTCTTATAATCCAAACTAGCTTTTGGCGAATATGAGTTTGAAACACTAAACCAAAGGTCTACTTTTTCTATAAACTCAGCTAAATGTTTCGCATCATCGTTATTTGAATAACGCCTTAAAGTTGTTGCTGTAGTCCTCGATAATAATTGCGCTGCTAAGCTTACATTCTGCCGTTCGTGACTAGACATATTCAAGTGTTTAGAACTTAGTTTAAATAATGGAGTATATTCTGATCCTAGCCTAGCATCTACTAAGAGGCGCAATGGTTCAATCGTAATATTTTTATCTTTATATCTGAAACCATGATCAATCAACCAGTTTCTTATTAATTTTAAGAGATGTGGAGCATCAGGTATTATATAAACATTTTTTTTCGTTATTGGATGCTCGAAATGGGGATTGAAATAGTCATGGGCGCCCAGCTGTTTCCAACAACCAATATTCGCAGAACAGTTATCACTAACAATCGCTGCGACTCCTTTCTCGTTAAGTTTTTGAATTAAATCTACCATTATTTCTTTAGTCATTTTCGTGTCGAATCCGATGAAAACAGGCTGTTTCCACTGTCTAAATAAGCCTCTGGCCATTACCACTTGTATATAATCATGTGGTCCTAAAATTTCATCCGTTGATTGATCATATTCTAAAACCCTTTGCACCTTCATTTCATCAAAACTTAGAATACATTCACGATCTTGTCTGGGCAATCCACTTGAAAAATTGCCAATAAAAACAAGAACATCGACCAATACGCCTTGCTTGAGGTTTATTTTTCTGGCATATTTTTGAAGTGTGGATAAAGCTGGCAAGGGATAGTGTAAGTCTATTGCTATGTACCGATAGGCTCGTTTTCCGAAATAACGCAACGTCAGTGCAGAGCTTATTTCTTCAATTGTCCATTGCACACGCTTCTTTTCCTTCATGATCAGGTCTATTTGATTGCTGGAAAGAGTCCCTTTGAAAATATTTTTTATTTTGGCAACGAACTCTACCGGTTCTATACTCCTTCTTTTGTTTTTTTCAAGCTCCTTCTTTAATGTTTTGTTTTCGATTTTCAACGCATTGAGTTCTTTATAACAATCGTTCAGTTTTTCTTTCAGTACATGGTTTGCCTTACGCAACTCCTGTAATGATTCCTGCGATTTTCCTGCATCTACTAAATCGCTCGATCTAACAACTATCATGGGACTTTCTACATTATTCACTGGTTCTATTTGGGTAACATTTTCATTCCTACTTTCTTCAACATAAACATCTGTATTTTGTTCATTTTCCCCTAATTCTCTTTCAGTAGTTGAAATGCCTGTTTTGGACGGAACCACTGAAATATAAGTTTAAATAAATCAAACATGTTTTTGTTATTTTAGCGGTATCACAATTAATGAAAAAATTGTTTAGAACAATCAACGTCCTTTTTTCATTGCGGTATCCTCCGACGCCTTCGTGCCGTCCAGATTCGTTAAAGTTGATTACATTTTAGACTACAAATAAAACATTTACTATTTTGAACAGGCCAAACCATATGTTTCGTTTTTTTCAGTTCTTTTTCCCCAAAACATACATTTACTACCGACAAAGAACATATTTTAACTCAGCTCTACAACAGTAATACAATCGATTACACAGGAAACACATTGCGAATCCAATGTTATGTCAATTATAATATGTGTAGTACATTTATTGTTTAATCAAACTAAACCTACTACTATTACTACTCTGAACCTACCATGTGGATAAAGTCTATAAGGGTTTGTTTCTGTAGAATTGCGAGGTAACATTTGGTAATCTTCCTCATTAAAATGAAGCGAACAAATCACAGCTCGGTTACAAGGTTCCCAATCCGATTCGCGTCCGCAAAACTGTATCCACTTTGTTCTTAAATCTCCGCCGGGAGGAAATTTATGAAATTTGATATTCAATTCAAGCTTTTTGACCTTAGATGGGCCATTATTGCAATAAATCACTGAACAGCTACAAGGCATGACGAAAACACTTTTAACTTCCTGCTTCCTGCGATGAAAACTGGAACAACTGCAAAATCAAATGTAAACAAACCCCAACGTAAACAAACCCCAAATCTGGGGACCTTACGTCAACTCGCAAAACGTCAAAATGCTCTATATTCCACCACCTGATCTTCTTAAATCCACCTTGGTTAGTGCGTCAGACGGCCAATCGCTGTCAGCCGTCGTCCGTGCTTTTTCTCTCCATAGCGCCATCTCTTTCTCGCGTGTGGTCAATGCTCGCGAGCTGTTGTGGCGCCTAAAAATGCCGTTAACAAACATTGCGGCGATGAAGTTGCATTTTTACAAATCAAACCAAACAAGCGCAATGAGTTTAATCGATGCAATGTAAAAATGACTACGGAATCGCTAGCGCACGATGGAGGGTTTGCTGTGCAACGCGCAGAACCCTAATTCGCTCTAACACGTTTCTAACACTAAGCTTTTGCTTTCGTCTGTTGTGGATTACATAGATATGCTAAGCATCCTGCGCATGGTTGTGCGTGTGTATGCAAAACTGTCGCCAAATGTGTTTTCTTCCGGAATGTTATGATCCATCGGTCAAGCCTTCCTTTCTTTTGTTCATGAAAGGCGGAAAGACGAATTGAGGCCCCTGTCAATGGTAACTGATGACAGGGAGGAGGGGGTACTGACACACAGCTGTTGGAAGATTGAACGGTATACTTAAATTGCCGGCGGATGGTGGGGAGGGGGGGGGGGTGCCCATGGGACCCCTACGATCATCGGTCACAGGCCCTAAAATTGTAGTCGCCATGGGGGAAGGGGAGGTGCCAATGGTTCTCCAGCCACAAAGCCCTAACGACCTTCTTTCCGGGGGCCCTTATCGCTAATACTCTGTCCAATTGTAGACATACGGCATACTACAGACTAGAGATCATCGGCGACCGCCTAGTCCACCTACCGTTAGGTCCGCCGCTGGTTCATGACGGTGTTATTTTTTATCGTGGAGGTGCATCCGTCCCCCTGCCTGCAGCGTATGCATCGAGCAGGAGATAATGTGGCAGAATGCAAGTTACCCGCTGGATAGGAGCGGTCGCGCGGCAACGCCAACATTCCGCACATCTGCATGCCCGTCGTGGGTTCTAATCGCGTATGAACCGTCCGCCGTAGCAAGAGGTGACTATCCGGCTACGTGGTACTCAAGTCCTGAAAAGGCCGGCATGACCGCGTAGGCCATTACGCCAATAATAATAATAAGAAGAAGAACGTAGCATAGCAGTCCACACTCGGGGAAGGTTTTTGTTTTGACTTTGTTGCTGCCGGGTCTACTGCTGTGGCGCGACAAATGCACGGAATGCACTCGACCAAAACATGAACCTACAGATCCGAACCTATTCCAAGGCATTGCCGGTCAATCGGCGTCATGATAACTAACCAACAAGCCATCAGATTCTGGGCGGACAGGTGCAGCACCATACGCGCACCGTAATAAACAAATCCAGGATCCTCTTTTGTATGGATTTAATTCAAAATGGTGTTTCCACTTGCGTCCGATAGCTAAATTAGAAATAAATGTGCAACATGTCACACTCACGTTTGCTTAGATCGTGTATCTTTTTAATACCCCCGACAGCAGAGCCGATCGCAAAGATGCCAATGCCAATGGTTGTGTTGTCTCTCAGGTAGCGAGATCGAAAATGCATGGACTTTGTAGCCGCAGCGGATGAAAATGTACCCATCAGAATCAAATAGTTTTGGGGTTTCCAAACGCACGCACACACACAAACACGCGCGCGCAAACTCACACACAAACACACACACACACACACACACACACACACACACACACACACACACACACACACACACACACACACACACACACACACACACACACACACACACACACACACACACACACACACACACACACACACACACACACACACACACACACACACACACACACACACACACACACACACACACACACACACACACACACACACACACACACACACACACACACACACACACACACACACACACACACACAAACCTGTCCCAACAGGTGCATACTGCGTTGAAAAAACCAGGGTCCTATACAATGTCTAGACTAACTAAACAAACGTGCCTTCGGTTGATACAACTTGTGTTAAACTACACCGTTTCTTTTATTCGAACAAGTGTTCCACGTGCCACTTGGCATGAAGCACGTGCTGCATTTGACCAGTGCAGAAGGGAGTGTCATGATCCAGTTACACGCTATCGATAGAACCAACAGCTACCGCAGTGTTATCGTTGCTCGCGTTCCGATGCATCCTCAACGTATACCAGTTATTATGACGGTGTGAAGTTTGTATTCCGTTCTTTACGCGCATATTATATGCAGCTTTTCCTTTCAACGGCTTTATCAACTCAACCATAATTTTTATTCACAATTACACCACGGCGGCCGTCAGTGCTTTTAAAATTGTTATGCCATCCGATAGATAATCTTTCGGAGTATCGATCAAGTTTCTATAATGGAAGTTTATCATACTTTGTCTGCACTGGGGAAAATGTTAAATAAACATTACAAACATGATTAAATAACATGTAAACAGTGAAAAAACTTCACGATGAGAGTTATGTTTTAGATGGGTCGATGTTTGTAACAACATTCTAAACATACTGTTAAATCGACATCTCAAAAAAGACATCATTTTATTCAAAACTAGATCGTTATACTTTGTATTGAACGAGCAATAGATACAACTATGACAATACGTATAACATACGTAAACGTACGTAAACAACAAGTGCAGTATGACAAGGACAAGAATAACATTGTCTATTAAAACATTGCTTCCATATTTAGTCGACACGTCTGAAACGATACAAGAACAGTATGGCGAGGGGTTGAGTATTATTATAAAGGCATGTCGCATGCTTGTAAATATGAGTTTTTCTTAGACGCTCTTGGTGGCTGGGGTGTTACTTGTTGTGCTGCTGTGATCTTTTTGCTACTAATGTTTTCTTTGGTGAACAGATTGCTTACAGACAGCCAAATCGAATGTGAAAAAAGTAGTGCAACATGTTCAAATAAAGTGGCTGAAAGTAAAGCCGTAACTTCAACTGATCCCAACTCAAATGTGCGAAATTTACGCAAAAAAAGATATTTAAGTCCTCCGCAACCAGGACCGCTAGTGCAGCAAACTTATGAGAAACAGCTCTGTCCTCAGCAAAATGCTCGTGATTATCAATCACATTACGTCGATCCTAAACAAGGTCACCAGCCTAATGGGGCACTGCCTGCATTACAGCCATATCGTAAGACAGATCCATCACAATACTACAATTCCAAACGCAATACGACAGACTAATGTAGGAATTATTCGTTTCAGAGTACTCCATCGGACCTTCCTGGAATTCGTCATCAAGAAATGGCAAAGAATGGAATTTACAATCAAGAAACAAAGCAGCCTATATCAAAAAATGCATGAGAGAACTACTGCTACTGTCCTTTTCCGCTATTAGCAAAGAACAAGATGTGTTATCATGGCATAACTTGTTTTCCAAAAACAACTACCTTAGGAATCACTACTACATCCACTACAACTGCAGCTACCACATCTTCAACTGCAACAGAAACTACTACAACTCCACCAACGACGACAACAACTACAACAGTACCTTTAGAACCCAACCAACAATTTCTTATATTTTTGACGTCGTCTGAACGTCGTGCGCAGTTTCAAGCCACGTGGGGTTAAATCCCGCCATGCAATTTACGTTTTGCAAGAGCGCGCGATGACTCCCATGCCAGATAAGTTATTAGCTCATAAAAAATAAAATAGCTTGCAAGGTTGGCTTTTCATCGGGAGTTTTTCTGGCAAGAAAAAAGTACAGGACCAAATTTAAATGGGATTTTTTTTTACCACACTCATACTCCCCGGTGCCTTTTCCTTTCCTTTTTGGGCGCTCCTCCCTTCCTTTGAGTTGCACGTGTCATTCCGTCATTCCCGTATGTACGGGGCTCTTTATTCGTAGTTGTACATCATATACAGTGGCGGCTACCTAAAGTCGGACACTGAAGACTAAAGTCGGAAGTCTGATTTTTTGCATGTGCATAGCCAAGGAGTGTCCAGAAAAGACGTGTGAAGAATGTTTTTCGATAAGCGGTCTAGTGAACTGTCCTGGGTGCCCCAAATCCAGATAAAAGGTGAAAATATGAGGTGTTCGACTTTAGGTGGGTGCCAATGTATATGCTGTATGTTTGTTTTGCCTGTGACATTGACAATGTGCGAATCGATTAATTCTGGAATTGAAGTAATATTATTGGTACCATATTGGTGAATTCCGTAGCGTGTCGTTTCTGATGACGCCGTTTGATTTCCATGCCAATCAATGGGAATGAAGCTAATATCAAACGAGTTTAGGTAAATATTTTATTTCAATCGCGGAAATAAGTTTTTTTTTTCATGTATGGTTCTTGATTTTTGTGGATGAACTTGACTCAATTTAAGCTGGTTTTAACGACAATAAGAGAAAATGTATGAATGTGTCAAACAGTTTCTAATCCTCATTTTCTGGAAAATTAACAAACAATTCAGTGAGATTTGTCCACATCCAATGTACAGAAAGATATTACTTTCTCTCAATCATTTATCACCCATAACCACACCATCTTATACACACGCGACCGAGGCGAATGAGGCCAATTTGCCAACTGTTGTTACGCGTGTAGCAATCTGTATTTGAATACTAAAGAGAAGGGATGACAAAAATATACAAACTAACTTTTGCATTTTGGTGATTTTTGAAGCGAATTGAGGTTGCATATTTGCAAATTTGCGGCTAACCACCATTGGCAATGACGCCCTGTTCCTGATCAGCAGTTTGGCAATGAACTTGATTGACCCATTTAGTTTTTTTATACAGACTTTGTGCCAATTAGCCTCATTCGCATCCTTTAATCAGTTTTTTTTTTCAATATAGTTTATTGTCTACCTAAGGTTTAACAATCTCTAATAAACTAAAAGCGATGGAAAACTGAGGAATAAGGGGTTAGGAAGGATTAGGAAAAAATAGGAAATGTATAGCGGAACGTGGCATATGAACAATTTAAATCAAACAAATGAGAAAAAATATTGCAAGAGCGTATGCATTGCAAAAGTGGATCATAGTTACCGGATTCAGTGGGTCTTCTTTCTATGGTTTTCTATGGTCCGAGTCGAAGAGAGTGTTAGGAGGAGGAGCGTAAAAATTTAATAAGGAAAGAAGGGTCGGGCAGTCTATTTGGTGAAGGAGAATCGATGCGATAAAAGACGCACGCTGTGATTCTAGGTATTCCAGACCTAGGATTGAACAGCGATTTGAGGGGAGGGGGGAGTCAGCACCAAAACATTTACGGAACGCGAAACGGGTATACGACTTTTGGATTCGTTCGATTAGTGATGGGAAAAATGAAATTTTTATCGGAATCGATTCAGGCCAGCTCCGCATTTTTCTGGAATCGATTGCGGATAGTAGGTCCGGAATCAGTTTCCGAATCGATTCTGGAATCGGCTCCAGAATTGATTCCAAAATCGGCTCTAGAATCGGAATCGGTTCTGGAATCGACGTCGGCTCTCGAATAGGAATCGGCTCCCAAACGGTGTCAGTTACGGCATCGCCATAAAAATAGGCGTTTGAGTCCAATCTACGCATTGATAACCGCAAAAAAATCAAAATTTACTTGTAAAAGATCCATTCTCATGGAGATTCCCAGACTGATTTCGATTCCAAAGCTTATTTTTTCAATTCAAGAACTAATTCAAATTCCGGAGCTAATTCTAAAGGAACTCTGTTCTTTTGAATACCTTGGAAGTTTTTTTTTATTTTTAACAAGTTTCTCTTTTATGCGACCGTTCTCGTCAATGGTTGATTTGCGACTAACTAAATGAATCGATCGTTCCTTCATATATTAAAGTCTACTTCGATTACACGGCTACTTCGTTTACAATTTATTTCGTAATTCTATATAATGCTTTTACACAACTCTAATAAGTGAGTATTATTTCATTTGAATTCTTTTTTGATATTATAATTCTAATTAAATAGTTCATCTAGATTATAATGGAGCTCCCACTAATTTTAAGAACTATAATCTAATTATCTTCTACTATTTACACATTACTTGATCTCGGCTTATGGCAACTAGACTTATTTATGTATTTGTTTCGTTTTAAATTATCACTTTGGTTAAATTTTAGCTGCATCCAATCTTTTAATGTTTTATCCGAGCAATTGCCTCCTAATTCTTGTATAGCTAGTACTATATTTTTATATTTACACAAAGGTATTTTATCTCCTACTTTTGCTCTTCCTTTCCGCGAATATTGCAATAAAATGTTAGGCCCTAGTATTAAGTGAAGAGCGTCACAAGCACGTTGTTTAAAATCGCCTTCTACAATATTTTGTTTCACCCATTGCACAAATTCATCACGGCACTCTTTTGTTTTCAGTTTCTCCTCCAGGGTATTCATCTCCTCAATGGACTCCACTGTGCAAAAGGTTGGCGATGGGGTTTTATCTGTGAGCTCAGAACATCGAGCTTGTTGTTCATCACATCGTTCTGGACCTTTAGCTGAGCTACCATTCGGCGTAACATCATACATTCTTTTGCCAAATCAGTTGGTACTGACACGTTGTTGTTTTTGTCCTCCATCTAAACAAGTTTTTTTTTATAGAGTTTGTCATGGAGTCATGGAGTATTTAAACGTTTCCTATGAGTATTGTTTTATCTTGTGTGTGCAAATCTATATCGACCAGTTAAGCTTTTTTTGTCAAACAATGAGAAGTTCTACACGAAGTGAATCTAGTGAACAATACAATCTCTGAAATTCTTTGAATTCAAACGTGACATTTCATTTGGCGCCGAAAGAAAATTGATATCACAACTACCCTACATTGAGAGATTCCCTCCCTTCCCTCCCTTCCCTCCCTTCCCTCCCTTCCCTCCCTTCCCTCCCTTCCCTCCCTTCCCTCCCTTCCCTCCCTTCCCTCCCTTCCCTCCCTTCCCTCCCTTCCCTCCCTTCCCTCCCTTCCCTCCCTTCCCTCCCTTCCCTCCCTTCCCTCCCTTCCCTCCCTTCCCTCCCTTCCCTCCCTTCCCTCCCTTCCCACCACCATATTCGTACCTTTCCTTTCCCGCTGCGCATGACCGGGAGCAGGGGGTACTGGCACACAGCTGTTGGAAGATTGAACAGTATACTTAAATTGCCCGCGGAGGGAGGGAGGTTGATGGTCATGGGATCCCTACGATCATCTTTCCGGGGGCCTTTGTCGCTAATACTTGTAGACATACGGCATACTACAGACTAGAGATGTTCGGTGACCGCCTAGTCCGCCTACCGTTAGATCCACCGCTGGTTCATGACGGTGTTTTTTTTTTATGGTGGAGGTGCATCCTTCCCCCTGCCTGCTGCGTATGCACCGGGCAGGAGACAGTGTGGCAGTATGCAAATTGCACACTGGATAGGAGCGGGCCCGCGGCACCCCCATCATTCCGCACATCTGCATGCCCGTCGTGGGTTCTAACCGCGTATGAACCGTCCGCCGTAGCAAGAGGTGACTATCCGGCTACGTTGTACTCAAGTCCTGAAAAGGCCGGCATGATCGCGTAGGCTTTTACGCCAATAATATAAATAAGAAGAAGAAGAAGAAGAACTTAGCATAGCAGTCCACACTCGGGGAAGGTTTTTGTCTTGACTTTGGTGCTGCCGGGCTACCGCTGTGACGCGACAAATGCACGGAATGCACTCGACCAAAACATGAACCTACCGATCCGAACCGATTCCAAGGCAGTAGTGATGGGCAAAACGGCTCCGAAGCCGGAGCCGGCTCCGACCGGCTCCAGACAATTTCGGAGCCGGCTCCGGAGTCGGCTCCGCACCCACGGCTCCGGAGCCGGCTCCGCACCAACGGCTCCGGAGCCGGTTTTAACACAAAGGTCCAAAATAACCTTTCCAATGAAGTTTCAATCGAGAAAATCATGTTTTAATGAGTGGAGTAGGTCATGTTTAAAAGAATTTATCAAAAAAAACATCGATGACTTTTGAATATTGTTAAGAAAGGCGAGACCAACGAATGCTACACAACGTCATGCATGTCAATACTGCAATCACATCGTGTATTGGTTTCCACACGTGCGAGAAGATATATTCATTTTTTTATTACGCTATCATACAATGATGTCTCTATTGAACCGTTAGTTCGGATCCGTTGGTCTGGAGCCGTTTATTCGTCGCCGGCCCCGGAACGGTGGGCCTGAAGCCGGCTCCGCAGCGGTTGGAACGGAGCCGTGAGTGCAGAGCCGTTAGTCCGGAGCCGGCTACGGAGCCGTTGGTGCGGAGCCAGCTCCGGAGCCGTCGGAGCAGAGCCGGCTCCGAAGCCGTCGGAGCAGAGCCGGCTCCGGAGCCGGCTCCGGAGCCGTCGGAGCGGAGCCGGCTCCGGGAAAAAGTCAGAGCCGGCTCCGGAGCCGTTGGTGCGCTCCGAAATGCCCATCACTACAAGGCAGTGCCGGTCGCACGGCGTCATGATAACTACTTCAGTCCAACAAGCCGCCAGATTCTGGACGGACAGGTGCAGCACCATACGCGCACCGTAATAAACAAATCCAGAATCCTCTTTTGTATGGATTAAATTCAAAATGTTGTTTCCACTTGCATCCGCTAGCTGAATTAGAAATAAATGTGCAACATATCACACGCACGTTTGCTTAGATCGTGTGTCTTTTTAATACCCCCAACAGCAGAGCCGATCGCAAAGATGCCAATGCCAATGGTTTTGTTGTCTCTCAGGTAGCGAGATCTAAAATGAATGGACTTTGTAGCCGCAGCGAACGAAAATGTACGCATCAGAATCAAATAGTTTTTGGGTTTCCAAACACACGCACACACACAAACACGCGCGCGCAAACTCACACACACACGCACGGACTCACGCACGCACACACACACGCACGCCCGCACGCACACATGCACGTACGCGTGCACGCGAGCACGCACGCACGAAAGCGCGAACGCCAGCACGCACCCACGAAAGCGCGCGCGAGAGCACGCGCCTCCGAAATCGCGCACGCGATTACGCACCCTCCACCAACCTGCCCCCCCCCCCTCCCGCACGAGCGAGTACGGCTACCTTATCGGAAGAAAGGCTAGTTCAGCTATCATGTAGCGCATCCTCATCCCTAGCGCCGGGCGGGGTGGGGAATCGCGACATGATAGAGTGAACGGCCACTTTCCCCGCGCTGTGTGTGTGCGTTTGTGTGACGAGACCCGAAAACGCGAGACAAATTTCGGCACATAAAAAAAAATATTGTCACTATACACTGTGCTACATGATGCTTAGAAGGTCGTTGAAGCATGAAACATGTTCAAATTAAAAAATATTAGATTAGTGTTAGACGTTCTGATACGATTGTTTTAAATAGGCTTCTACACCCTCAACTGGCAGGGGCATCGAATGGTCTCATCAGCAGCGGCACGAAATAAAATGAACCATCAATACACCGATAACACTTTGAATCCCAATCCAGCTTCTCCCACAGCGTCTCAAGGTCACACACAAATTAATAAATGCTAACACCCACCAATAACAATACACAACCGCAATGCACATATGAGTATCAACGCATACACCGCAACAGCCAATCAGCTGGCGGCTGAAGGCACGGGCAGAAGCGCAAGTAAGGCAAGGCAAGGCCAGGGTGAGGGAGGGAGAAGAAGCGGACGAAAAAATAAATGGGCGCCAATATTTTTAAATTGTTTTTGACCGTTTGTTTTGCTCCACCGCCATAAATAGTTCGTCCATTTCTTAAACAGATGGCGCTAACCCTGCGCAGGCCTGCGCAGGAATCGCTGAAGTCCAGCGCGGGGAACGGGCCAAAATCTGCGCTGGCCAGCGCAGAATTTGGTACATGTTCTGCGCAGGAAACTGCTCGAATTTGCGCAGCGGGGATCTGTGATGTATATATTATAATGTACACACTCTCATTCCAAACGTCACTGTGACTGGTCGAAGATTCTCTGCGCTCCGACTATTTTCAATATTATTCCGAGAAAACCTGTATCTTTGCTGAACCTGTTGCTGTTGTAGGTGACTTCATTGCCTGGTTTTGTTTAACAACTGGATTATTCACCGTCAATCACCTGGAAACGTTTTTCCGGCCCACAATCATTACGTCGCTTCAACATCACAATCAATCGCTCATCCACAAAGCAATGGCTGGTATTTGTTCCGCCTGCGCTAACGACATCGTAGCTGCTGATCGCATTGTGAAATGCCAGGGTTGGTGCAACTCTGAGTTTCACTTCTCATGCAGCGGACTGAGGAACTGTCCGCTACTATAGAGTCCTGTGCACAGCTTTTTTGAGCCTGTAAAGCCTGTGTAAAGTTTCACAAGGATCCGCGTACGGCCGTGTTGAGGTCATCCACCCCGTACACGCACACTTCTGTCGACCTACTGTCCAGCATAGCCGACCTTAAAGCGGGCCTCCGTAGCGAGCTGTCACAGCATACCACAGCCATTAAGTTAGAGCTTCTGGAAGTTTTAAAGGCGGAGATCCGCTCCTGCTTGCGATCATCGCATGCCGCCACCGATTTACCGTCTCAACGGCCCATTCATCACAATTCAGCGCCTAAATTATTTAATTCAGTGGTCAAAAATATCCCTGGTACTATTACACCCACACTACAACAGTATCCATCATTAGCCGCTTCTCTTAGTGTGAGTGCGAACGATCCGTCATCTTTCACCAATATGCCACCAGTTTACAACCCGCAAACACCACTACTCAGAGGATCGGGATCGCCGCTCGATTCTGACACACTAGACACCATCCCACACACTGATACGCGAATGTGGCTATTCTTTACGCGTTTCTCCCCATCGGTTACCACTGAGCAGATTTCTCTCATGGTGCAAGTACGTCTAGCACTCGATAAGCGGGATGTGTTTGTACACCGTCTGACGAAGCTTGGTGCCGACACTAGTACACTCATATTTATCTCATTTAAGGTGGGCATACCAGCCACTCTACGCAACAAGGCTCTCTCACCTAAGACATGGCCCTCTACTCTTTCCTACCGAGAGTTCCGTGACTATCGGACCAATAATTATAACACTAATACTTGTGCAACAACTGAAACAAATTCGATGCTCGATCAAAACGTTAGTCTCGCTACCGACACTTATCATAATCCTCTCTCACATTCTGGAGGGAGTGCCGCGATGCCAACTACTACAACAGATACTACAACAACAACTACAACAGATACGCTCGCACAGCCCGTTACGATTTCCTCACCTGCCATGACCACTACAGTCACAGCTTTGTTTACAAACGAACCACATCCTGACCTTAATGAGCGAATGCTTGTTTCCACCACACCTACCAGGTCACCTTCCGAATGCTTAGCCGCTCCTAAAAAACGACCGAAGCGAAACGCTAAACGGACTGATGAATCTGCTGACGCTGGCCCGTCGGATGAATAGCAATCTTGCACTGCATCCGGCGATGTACCTCGTTCAGCTCATCCCAGTCTCTCTATCTACTACCAAAAAGGTACGTGGTCTACGAACGAAAACTACAAATCTTCGCCTGGCGCTATCAGAATCAGAATATGATTTTATCATTCTCACCGAGACTTGGCTTACTCAGTCCATACCTTCTTCGCTCCTCACTGACGATCATTATCATATCTACAGGTGCGATAGGAATCTTTCCAACAGTGCCCTCTCACGCGGTGGGGGTGTTTTAATTGCATGTTCCTCTTCAATACCGACATGTGAAATCGCATCGCCTAACACCATACTGGAACAACTTTGGATCAAAACATTGCTGCCAGGTGTCTCTGTTTACATCGGCGTTGTATACATTCCGCCTAGTCATGCGAATGACCCCGCAGTGATGAACGCTTTACATGATAGTGTACGTGAAATTTCAAGCCGCATTAAAGAGAGCGATTTATTATACGTCTTCGGAGACTTCAATAAACCTGATATCAGATGGAAGCTGACTAATACATCAGAAGCCACCGATTGCTCTCCATGTTATTCTGTCATGCATTATGCACCTTTATGCAATTCCGTGGCTAATACCGATTTCGTTGATGGGTTGCATAGTATCGGATTATTTCAGTTGAGTGGTATTGCAACCTTCACCATGCGGCAGATCTTGGAGAAGATGGCTGAATACAAAAACGACACATACCATCTCTTCATAGACTTCAAAGCCGCATACGATAGCATAGCCAGGGTAAAACTGTACGACGCTATGAGCTCTTTTGGAATCCCGGCCAAACTGATAAGGCTAGTTAGAATGACTATGACCAACGTCACATGCCAGGTTAGGGTGGATGGAAAACTCTCAGGACCTTTTGCTACCACCAAGGGTCTGCGCCAGGGGCACGGGCTTGCCTGTCTCCTATTCAACTTGGCGCTAGAGAGAGCCATCCGTGACACGAGGGTGGAGACTACGGGAACCATCTTCTATAAGTCAACCCAGATCCTGGCATACGCTGATGATATAGACATCATTGGTCTGCGGCTCTCCTATGTAGCAGAAGCCTACCAAGGGATCGAGCAGGCGGCAGAGAACCTCGGATTGCAGATAAACGAGGCAAAGACCAAACTGATGGTGGCAACATCAGCGGGCCCGCCAACAAATAATCAGAATATACGTAGGCGTGACGTGCAGATAGGTGAACGCACTTTTGAAGTCGTCCCACAATTCACCTATCTGGGATCAAAGGTCAGCAACGACAATAGCATGGAAGATGAGTTGCGCGCAAGGATGCTGGCTGCCAACCGGTCATTCTACAGCCTGAAAAAGCAGTTCACCTCAAAGAACCTGTCGCGACGGACGAAGCTGGGACTATATAGTACCTCTATAGTACCAGTGCTCACATACGCCTCTGAGACATGGACACTGTCCAAATCTGACGAAACCCTCTTAGCCGCGTTCGAGAGGAAGATGCTCAGAAGGATACTTGGCCCCGTATGTGTGGAAGGACAATGGAGGAGCCGCTATAATGACGAGCTATACGAGATGTACGGCGACCCCACTGTCGTACAGCGTATAAAGCTCGCCAGGCTCCGGTGGGCTGGCCATGTTATACGCATGGAAACGGACGACCCAGCCCGTAAAGTCTTTTTAGGCCGTCCACAAGGACAGAGGAGGCGTGGTAGGCCCAAATTGAGGTGGCAAGATGGCGTGGAGGCGTCCGCCATTAAGGCCGGGATAACGGACTGGCAGACGAAGGCGCGAGACCGTGAGCGGTTTCGGACACTCCTGAGGCAGGCCAAGACCGCAAAGCGGTTGTAGCGCCGGATAAGTAAGTAAGTAAGTAAGTACAACCGGTAGGTGGTCAGACGACAAGGCAGAGATGGTGACTGGATCGTTCATTCTATCAGGCATATTTGTCATGAATATATCTATGATGGACATGCTTCGGCCGTTGACGAAGGTGGGTTGAAACGGGTGAACTATTGTGAACAGGCCATTTGGTAAAAGTAAGGCTCAGCCCTCTACGTTACATTGGAGAAGCGTTACATCCCTTCAAATATTCCCAAGCAGCATTTTTATTACAGTTTTGTCATCCAGGCGACTGACCAGTGTACATTATTTGAATAAAAAATACTTTAAATTGCGATAAAAAAAAATAATTGCTTTAAGATGAATCGATTTCTAAGCGATTTAATTTTTAAATAACGAGTAAATCAAAAGTTCATTGTTTTTCATTGTTCCAATATGATTTATGGAAAATAGTCTGAAAGAAAGAAGTTCATTAACATCCCAAAAGCTTTCAATTGGAGTAACATTCCCTATGATTAGAAAATATAAAATATTAAAAATATTTATAAATAAATTGTACATATGAATTATAATTATTACCTATTCAATCTATTGTTCCGGCCATTTTGAACAAACATTACTTTAGGTGCGAGGGCTCTTTTTAAAAGTTAGGTTAATGAAATTAATAAATATTTTTATGTATTTCATTATCCTGCTTTATCAATAGCTGGGAAAATAAATAAATAATCATTTTTTATAAGTAGCCCTTTCTTATGTATAATATTTTTTTATTTATAATACTTGAAGTTATTACAACTCTGATTGCTGTTAAAATGATGGCCTAATAGTAATACTATAATTTATTTATACTCATGAAGTATCAATGAGTTTTATCGTTATTAGCGATTGCCGTTCTTTTTTATGATTGTTCAAAAATTGTTGCTTTTCTAATAATCATGTAAAAATAAGCAATAATAAGGCATGATAAGCTATTAATTTGCTCATCCACGGCGGTTAAAACAGGTGTTCAAAAATGCTGCTTGGGTTGGTGATAAACAGGCGTTACGCGTAACGCTAGCGTAACATAGAGGGCTGAGCCTTACTTTTACCGGCCATTTTGCGCAGCTTCCCACAATATCTGACCATTTTTGTTTCCTCGTTGATTGCCCCATACTTGGCATTTGGCATTTGGTGTTTGGCATTTAGGTCTCCTGCAATGATGAAGTGTCCACTGGTGTTTGTGAGAGATCTCAGCTCTTGTCGAAGAACAGCTGATGTTCCATCAGAGTCCTTTGCTTGTTTGGGACAATATGCAGCAAAGAACTTGAAATTTCCTTGCGTCGTGAAGATCTCAATGCCAGCTGCTTCTATGAACCAGGTGTTAGGGAGCGTTAGCGTCTTAAATTTGACGTCGCGATGTACTGCAATGCCACCCTGAGTGGTTTGTCTATCTAGCCTTATGAAGCTGTGATTAGGGAGGTTGAAGCTCATATGTGGTTGCAAATGCGTTTCAGTTACGGCTATCACATCAATCTTTTCCTCTTCAAGAAAATTTATGAACTCCAGCTTTTTTCTAAAGATGGAGCGGGCGTTCCAGGTAGCGGTATTAATATCCATTGGGAAGCGCTTCCATTATCAATTGGACCAGCGTAGTTATTTGCTGATCGCGAGGGAGATGTTTAATCTTGCTTTGATAGCGTTTCCAAAACCGTGTGATGGTAGTGAAAAGGATCATATCTGGAGCTGTTTCCTCTACAGAAAGTTGCTCTCGCAATCGGTTGAGCTTGTCTTGGGCTGGTTGCCTGGTCGATGTTTTAATCGTCTCATTTTGGATTTCCATTGCTTCTGCCGATGGACCAGAACAGGTTGGTTGTGAGTGTTGGGGCTTCATCTCTGAAACGTTAGGCTGTGGCTTCTTTTGGCTATGTTGTTTGCGAGGCAGCGACTGATGTTGCTGCAGTTGTTGATGTTGTGTTATTTTATGTTGTTGCCCAGGTAACTGACCTTGTATTTCCTCACTGTGTTGCATTTGTACCATTGAGATTTGTTGGAGCACCGGTTGCTCCTGTGGTAATGATATTTGAACCTGCTGATGTTGTTGCAGAATTTGTTGCTGCAGCACGTTGATCTGCTGTTGTAGTTGTTCCACCTGCTGTTGGAGTGGATGTATGATATGTTGGAACAACAATTGTTGTTGTTGTACCATCAGTGGCTGCTGCATCTGTAACGTTTGTTGAGCTTGCGGCTGATGTTGCAACGTGTGCAACGTTGGTTGTGGTAGTATTGTGACTGGTGTGTCTGTAGTTGGTGCAGATTGAGGTGCAGTCCAGTTTAGTCTTGAGCTCCATGCAGATGTAGTGGGCGCTGGAGCAGGGATGTAACGGGTAGTTCCTGATCGATATTTTTTGGCATCTCGATTCTCGATAAAATCACGCCTGGATTTGCAGTTGTGATTGAGAGGGCTGTGATTTCCCTGGCAATTGGCGCAGATTCTTTGGTTTCCCAGTTCTTTAGAGCACTGATTTGACAAGTGTTCATCTCCACACTTCATGCATCGAGCCTTCATTGAACAATTATTTTTCCCGTGTCCAAACCGGAAGCAGTTTTTGCATTGTGTGACATCGTCATGTAATGGAAAGTAGCGTTCCCATCTGATGTTGATGGATTTGAGTCGCTTTACTTCCATTAAATCATCGAGGGTTACCTGCCCTTTTGTAAAGGACACGATAAAGTTTTTGAAGCCTGCTCTTGTAGAAAAGCTACTGTCCAAAATGCGAATCGAGACTGGACAGGGAAGATTTGTTTCTTGCAGCCACTGCTCGATCATGACTGGGGTGCCAAAACGCAACCCTTTGAGGATTACCTGGTACAGCTTGTCTCCAGGAAAATCGTGTGTGAAATATTCACGTTTCATTTGTTTCAGGCGACCAACAACTGTTTCAAAAACCTCGCGCGAGATGCACGTGATTTTTGTAAAGTTTCCCTTGAGGAAACTAAATGTGACATTTAGTTTGCCACTGTTTGCAAGCGAGTTGAACTCAGCAAATTCCTCTTCTGAGAAATCTTTAACAATAACTGCAGGAATATGCTCCTTTTTGATTGTATTGTGTGGTGCCGCTGCCGCTGTTACGCTACCATCACTCACACTAACACCTGCTTCACTCGGTGGAACCACCACTTCAGCCGAAGCCTTCTTCTTCGTCGCATTCTTTTTATTGCTATCGTTTTCAGCAGGGCGTTTACAATCACGGCTTGTGGCCGGATCCGCCGTAGTTTCCATTGTTGCCCCTCTCACACACCAGCTTTGGATACACGTGCTAGCGTTTTAAGCGATTTACGCACACATTTGCAATGTATTGTCACACACGTTTAGGTTCGCCTTTACTCAGAGCAGGAACACGTCCGTTTTCGTCCAAAGCTTGAGAGTGTCTATCATACACAGACAAAAATTTAAAGGCCCCTACACAAAATTTCAATACACCGGCTCGTAGCCGCAGAGATCAGCAGGAAAAATTGACACCAAGCTCGCGTCGCTTTAAAAAGCCTAGGAAGGTCGTTTGGTCAACGGTGCTTCAGTGGGTTGAGGTTTCATTCGAGAAATGGTTAAATCGATGTCATTGTGTGCGCTCTTGGCTGGAATGAACCGTCCTGTTCTTGTATACGGGGCCCCTGCTACCGTTTTGCGATTGTGTGCAGACAGCTGTTTCACACGAAAAATGGTATACACATTCCTGGCCTGGCATAGTGAATTGTGTGTGTCTTTTAATGCAAAAACTAAAATTTTCATTCTTGACCCTAATCGAACACATCAAGTTTGTGGACCGAAGAGAAGGGGAAATGGGAAAGGTTTCAGTTAGAAAGAAGGGGGGAAGGGTATAAAAATACTCAAGGAACCTATGGACCATGTTCATTTATATATGGTTTTTATCGACTATTTCAATTTTTGCGAATACAATAAGACCAAAAACCGTTACAGCTGCATCTACATACAGCCATACACAGCCTTAATACGAAGAACAATCTCCATTGCCTCGGCCATTTGGGGGCCCCGTTGATGATCCCGTCGATTGAGGGGCCCTTTCCATTTGGTGTTGTCAACCCAATATACCCCCATTTTCCCTCCCCGGGTTATGTTTACAATCAGATTTACTATTACTACCAGACCTATCAGAAGCATATATATTTTATTTATCAGAATCATTTTACTATCAAAAGCAGAAAACATTCGCTTTTTTAACATGTGCAATATTTTTACCTTAGTTGGAAGCGCAGAACGCTGCGATACATGCCCACAGCTCAAAACAATATCATTTCATCATCGTTGGCCCAAAGCGTTCGATCAAATGCATTGAACGCTACGCACGAGTTGGGTAAAGCGAAAATCCGTTACAAGAGATGCCTCACTGTTGTATTTACGAAGTAGAAGTTCTTGTATTTCGGTAATTCAGATAGTTCTAAAGGGTTACAAATTATTCTGGTTCACACACACGTCCGTACACCGTGGAGATCGCATAAAAAGAGCGCGCACTTTCCTGGGTTCGGTTCCGACCCAAGCAGCAAACGTCAAAACAACGCAACGCATTTATGCCGACGGGTTAGCGTCTCCTACATTCCCCCGCATTAACTGCGATGATACCCCTCCAACCATGCAGGCTGCTTCCTCACTCTCGTCGAGCGGCGTAGGATTGCTTCTGTACCATCCGCAGGTGTCATCTCACGTTCCGCAAGATTTGTTGTAGTCGCTGCCGATGTTTCAGATGAGGATGCTGACACTGTTGTTCCAGACATGTCCCAGGCATCTAATAACACATGCAGTGGCATTGGTTGCTGAGTTCGCCCTTCGTTGGTCTCTGCATGACGCATCCGAAGCTGGTTCACATGATAGCGCAAGGTCCTGCCATCGATTTTGACCATGAACATTACGTTACCCACGCGCTTGTCGACTACTCCAGATACCCATTCCCAGCCGTTTCGATGGTATCGCTTTGCGTAGACACGGTCGTTTATAGAAACTCCTCCTAGTAGCTTCGTCGGCCACCACTGGGTCCGCTGGTCGAATATCGCGAAATGATGGACGCAACATCTCCAGCGCCGTTCGAACCTTGCGATTTAACATCATCTCCCCCGGCGATTTTTGATCCAAGATTCCATTCGGCGTGTTCCTGTAGGTGAAAAGAAATTCATCCAAAGCCTCGTGCATCTCACCTCTACCCTCCCGAATCTTCTTGACCACTCTCTTAAACGTGTCAACAAACCTTTCGGCTTGGCCGTTTGACTGCGGGTGGTATGGCGCAGTCTGCACGTGATGAATACCATTCTCCATACAAAAGTCACGGAACTCCGAACTTGTAAACTGTGTTCCATTATCGCTTACGACAGTTTCTGGTATACCAAACCGTGCACACAATCCCCGTAACATTTGAACTGTCGCTTGTGCTGTGGTTTGACGCGTTGGTATTATTTCCGGCCATTTCGAGTAGGAATCTACAACCAGAAAATAATACTCTCCCTCCACAGGTCCAGCGTAGTCAACGTGAATACGCTGCCAGGGGCCTGTAGTTTTTGGCCAATCTACTGGTGTGCAATGCTCTGGAGATTTCGCCGCACTTGCACACGACTGACACGTCTTCACTGCATTCTCGATTTCACTTTCCAATTTCGGCCAATACACATACCCTCTTGCAAGCACCTTCACGCGGCATACTCCAGGATGACCCTTGTGTAGCAGTTTTAACACTCGATTCCGAAGATTCGCGGGAACTACTACCCGTTCTCAGTCTTCTCTTTACCCTTTCTGGACCCAACCATTCTGGACGAACTTTAACACCTTCCTTAACAAAGGATCTGCTTGTGTACCACGCTCCAAATCCTTAAAGTTCAACGGTAGGGGTTGAGTAGCACTGGTTACTAGATGATTAATATCATCCTCTTGCTGGATACTATCAATAACGTAGTCCTCCTCCGGTTACTCGTGTCGGTCCATTAACCTGGACATTATGTCGGCTTTTCCGAAATTGTCTGTCGCAACATATTCGATTGCGAAATCGTAAAGAAGTAGTGCTAATGCCCAGCGCTGCAGTCTATTTGCAGTATACAAAGGAATTCCTTTACGTGAGCCAAAGATTCTAAGGAGCGGCTGGTGGTCGGTTTGGAGGATGAAGCGGCGTCCGAACAACATGCGGTGGAACTTTGTTACTGCAAACACGATTGGAAGACCCTCGCGATCCGGCTGGCTGTAGTTCATTTCCACCTTCGTTAGAGCACGAGCAGCATGCTGAACAACCTTTATGCTACGATCTGGAAACCGATGACTGATCGTAGCTCCAAGACCTACTGATGAAGCATCCGCTGACACAATAATTTCCTTGAAAGGATCATAATGGGTCAGGAGAAAGTCTGAACTGAAAATTTCCTTAAAGCGGCGAAAACTTTTTTCGCATTCAGCTGTCCACTGGAATTCTCCGCCCTTTTTCAATAGAAGGTCTAAGGGGTAACGCAAATCTCTCATTTGAAACACAAATTTACCGTAGTAATTTATCGCTACCAAATACGAACGGACTTCGCTGAGCTGCGTTGGCGCTGGCATCTTCAAAATCGCTTCAATCTTTGCTGGGTCTGGTCGTATACCCTGCCGGTCTAGCAAATGTCCAAGGTATCTGATTTGGGGTTTCAAAAAGGAACATTTTTCTGCCCGTAGTTTGAAACCAAACTCCTCGATACGAATTCAACACACATCTATTCACGAGTGCGGTTCGATCTGTCTAGCTCTCCGTTTTAAACAGTTTATTTGCCCGTGAATTACTCGCCTGTGACACGTTTATCACGCTAACTCTGAACGCTGAACTTGTCCATCGTACTTGTTGGATGTTGCATTGAGTGATTGTCACCCGATTGCAGGTTTATTTAGTGAATTTAATTTTGGCGTGCCGTGCTGGTGTTGAGGATCGAGTGTTCGCCATCATAGCCTGAGGTGCTTCCACACACACAGCTGTCTGCACACGCACATTGCATCTATCGCCTTCACTACTATCAACTCGATACGCATACGCACTTATCACTACACTCACATCCAACTGCACATATTTAAAGTGAGCAAGATGAATTGTGGAATCTGCCTGGAGCTCACTTCTGGTGTCCCGTTTGTATGTGATGGTGCCTGCGCACAACACTTTCATCCGTCCTGCACTGGCCTCTCAAGTGAATCCGTACGTGACTTACGAAGATTTTCCCAGCTAAAATGGTTTTGCAAGAATTGCGAAAAGGCATCAACTTCACTTATAATCAAGGAACTAAAATCAACAATTACGGATTCCCAGACACTAATGAAATTCGAACTAGGAAATTCGAAAGAGTTACCTTTTACGGAGAAAAGGGTTGTTGTCCCGACTTATACCCGTGCCTTAGAGTCAACACGCACACAGATATACGAAGGCACTCATCTCGGACAACACTCACACATGCAACGGGAAATACTCGATAATCGCAACAAACCACTACTGCGAGGCACTAACAACAATGGTATTAAAATATGACAATGGTATTAAAATAAAAACCGTGGCTAATCCTGAGCCTCGTTTTTGGCTATTTTTTACCAACATCAGTCCTGATGTGACTCCCGACGATATGGCAAATTTGGTTAAATCCAAGCTCAATACAACCGATATACATGTTCGCCGGTTAACCAAGTATGATGCGGATCTGAGCCGTCTAACATTCGTTTCCTTCAAAGTCGGCATCCCATCAACTTTGAAGAATGTGGCTCTGTCCCAAAATACTTGGCCAGCTGAAGTTGCGTTTCGTGAATTTACCGATTACCGTTCGCAACGGGGGTTTCAGTTTACATACCAACCGCACGCATTGCACCAACATCAACAGCAACAACCGGCTCCACAGTCACCGCCACTAATCGACGCACAATCACCAATACTCACCTCATCGCCCCCGCATCTTTCGTCCCCATCATCACCAGTATCCCCGACACTGCATTACAACCTACGCAGCCAAACCATCAACCCACCATAGACGAACATTTTGCTGCAACGTCTATAACAATACGTACATCAACGCCAGCAACAATACCAACAACAACAACAATAGTAACAACAGCAACTACAACAACAGCTACTACAACTAATTCAACAACATCAAAATCAACAGTAGCAGCAGTATGTGCAATGCCTGCCTTTCCGTCTACATCGACTGTTATGGCCCCATCTACTATTGCTCCCTTTCTCGGTCATACGCAACATTCAACAACATTCAATATTTACTATCAAAACATTCGTGGTGTGCGTACCAAAGTTAATGAATTGCGGTTATCTATATCGAAGTCCGACTACAACATCATCATACTCGCCGAAACCTGGTTGGATGAGAACATTCCATCCTCGCTTCTATTCGGCTCTGAGTATACAGTAACCCGCGACGATCGTACGGCATTCAACAGTTCTCTCTCTCGGGGCGGAGGCACTCTCATCGCAGCATCTCGTCATCTAAACACCTGTGAGGTTATACCGCCGAGCGCTTGCCTCGAACAGTGCTGGTTACAAATCAAGCTTCCTTCCTGGTGCTGGTTAAAAATCAAAATACGCTCAGTGCACTTGCGGCAACGATCGATAGTATAGTGTCGAGGATGAAAAAACATGATCGTATGCTGCTTTTTGGAGACTTTAATCGAGCGGATATTTCATGGATACACGACACAACACATCAGTATTTTCGTGCACAAGTTTCCCCTACATCCGTTGATGCGTTTTTCGACCTTATTCGCTTTTATAACTTGCGTCAGCTCAGTGGCATTTTAAATTATCGGAATGTACAATTAGACCTAATTTTCTACTACTCTCCTCATGATAACTACGCGTCTCACGTCAGCATTCCTTCATTAGCCGCTTCTCCTCTATTACCTGAAGATCAGCATCACCCAGCATTAGAATTGTGTACTTCTATTAATCACACATCCGTTAATCAATTGTCGTCTCATGTTAGGAGTGATGCAGGGAACCTCAATCGCTCATATAACTTTAGAAAGTGTGATTTTCAAAAACTTAATAATTTGCTGTTAGATACCGATTGGTCCCGTGTGCACTCGGCACCTTCGCTGGACGAAGCGGTCTCTATTTTCACACAGCTAGTGTCTTCAGCTTTCCCATTGTGCTGTCCTTTACGTAAAGCCCCTTCTTTTCCTCCCTGGTCCAATTCAATCCTTAGATCCATGGAACGTGATAAGCAGCGCTACTTACGCGACTATCGGAAATACCGCAATCCATACACTAAACGACTGTTCAAATATGCAGCAACGGCGTATCGTATTTATAATCGGGCCCGTTATAAGTCCTAAATAGCTTTCTTGCAATACCGATTTACTGTTCACCCAACACAGTTCTGGAGCTATATCTATTCCCTTCGTAATAATCATCGTCTGCCCAGTACCATGTCTTATGGTTCGTCAACAGCAAGTTCCGAACAAGAGATATGTGCACTTTTCACCGATCACTTCTCCAACGCCTACTCTGATTACATTAATGATGAGGAATTGTTAGAGGGTGGACTTTCTACTACACCTCGCGATGTTTTGTGTTCCCGTTCCCTAAATTGTACCGTCGAAAATGTTGCTACAGCTATATTGTCCTTGAAACCTTCTTATTCTCCTGGCCCAGATGGTATACCTGCAATCATCCTTAAAAAGTGCTCCAACGCTATTGCTCCCATAATGACATTCATTTTCAATCTCTCCTTTCAACATGAATGTTTCCCTGCTCTATGAAAAACAGGTTGGCTCCGTCCTATTTTTAAAAAAGGCAGTAAATCTGAAGTAAGCAACTATCGTGGTATTTCCCTACTTCCCGATAGTGGCAAGGTATTGGAAATCATCGTTCATTCTGAGCTTTTGTTTTTATCGAAGCAGTATATAACGTTTAATCAGCATGGTTTTATGCCAAAACGTTCTACTACCTCTAGCCTTATGTCGTTCATATCCAAATTGTTCCAGTACTTAGATACAGGTTACCCAGTTGATACAGTATATACTGATATTAAATCTGCTTTTGATAGAGTATCTCATAAACTATTGTTGGTGAAGCTCTCTAAATTAGGCTTATCTACGTCTTTCGTTCACTGGATTGGGTCTTACCTCTCTAATAGAAATCTTCATGTAAGCTACGGATCGTCCTTTTCTTTACCGTTTTCCAATTCCTCTGATGTCCCTCAAGGAAGTGTACTAAGTCCCCTCTTGTTTCTGTTATTCATAAATGACATTAGTTTTATTCTCCCATCTCCTAACTTCCTTCTATATGCAGATGACATTAAAGTATTTATTCCAGTGATGCAAGAGGATGATTGCAGCGCACTCCAATCTCTTCTTAACTCCCTCTCTTCATGGTGTGCGTCAAACTTCTTAGAGCTCTGTCCTAGTAAATGTAGCGTGATATCTTTTTGTCGTCGTCATTCCCCTCTTATTCACGATTATGTTCTTAATAACACTGTTATCAACAGGGTGTCATGTGTTTGCGATTTAGGTGTTATGTTAGACGAAAGGCTATCATTCGATAGTCACCTTGAATTGGTCATCGGTAAAGCTTATTCAAACCTTGGCCTTATTTTTCGCATGACGTCGGGCTTCACCGATTTAAGGTGCCTTAAGGCATTGCATTGTTCCCTAGTGCGCCCTGTTGTTGAGTATGCTTCTGTTGTCTTTTGTACTAACAGGGCAGGTTGGAATAACAAACTCGAAGGCGTGCAAAAGCGCTTCACTAGGTGTCTATATCGTCGCCTCTTTGGAAATTCCACCACCGCATTACCGTCATACAGTGATCGTTGCATATTGTTCAATCTCGACACCCTCGAATCTAGACGAAATGAAATGAATCAAAACTGCGCGTAAGTTTTTCAAATGACTTTCGTCATCAGCATCTTCTACAATGATGTCATCCATACAACCCGCGACACCTAATCCGCTTAACATTGAGTCACCGATTTGCTGGAATGCACCAGGTGCTGTATTTACTCCCGGTGGCAATCTATTGAAACGGTAAAGCCCCTTGTGAGTGTTTATCGTCAACAACTCACGGCTCCTTTCACATACCTCCACTTGGAGAAAAGCTTCTGCTAAGTCAAACTGACTAAAAACAGCTGATTTTCCAATAGCTGTAAATATGTCTTGTGGTATAGGCAACGGGTACTGATGCGGCTGAAGCGCGTCATTCAGACCTGTCGAATAGTCGCCACATATTCGGACTGTTCCGTTCGCCTTCCGTACTACCACAATCTGCCCACTCCGAAGAATCAGTGGGTGTTATTATGCCATTACGCTCTAACCTGGACAATCCATCTTCAATCATCGACTGCATAGCATACGCTACTGGACGTTTCGGGCGAAATACAGGATTCACGTCATCTTTCAACTGTAGACTAATTTTCATCTTATCACAACGACTAAGTTTGTTCGAGACCAACTATAGAAATTGCTGAATCACAGCTGCTGCGGCATCTTTAACACACCCAACGATGTTGCAAAAGGCATCAAGTGGCTGTTTCCAAAGCCCGAAAACATCCATACTGTCTGCTCCGAAAAGTAACAGTTCCTCTTCTACAACACGAACTAACGCTTCTTCCTGTTGTTTGTTAATCGTCATTTTGCAACAAAACTCACTTAGTAGCTTAAACGGTGTTCCACTAGCTGTCTTCGCTGAAACGGATGCTGGACTCAATTTGGGACCTCCTATCTGACGCCATTTACCCTGCGATATAATGGTAATATCTGCACCGATATCCAACTGCAGTTTCAGCTCACGTCCGTTTAGCGCAGCAGTGACATACTTTCGGTCAGCCTGGATTTTGTTCATTGTCACCACCCTTACCTTCGCTTTGCTATTGCGATAGCGAGAACGATTACGGTACGCCGTTTCACAAAACCCTTCCTTGTGACCTATCTCGTTGCAGTCCTCGCATTTGTGTGACGCAAAAGAACATTCTCGTGCAAAGTGTTGCCCTCCGCACAACCTGCAACTTACTGCTTTCGCTTCCTTACCACCTCCTTTGACGTTTTGTTGTTTCGTCTCATTCTTTCTCAATGCGTTTACCTCATGAGCAGTGTTTGAGATAAGGTTGCTATCTTGACGCAGGTTAAGCAGGCGTTGAGCTTCGCCGGTTAGCTGATCTAACGTGATTTCACTATTGTCCTCCATCTTTGAGAGCAGTCGAACTCGTACATCAGCATCCGCATCCCGTTTTAGACCACAGACAAACAACAGACATTTTATTTCCTCCTCTGCTATCCCCGCCAACTTCGCCTCAACAACCTTTTTATTTACGCGGCACGCATATGCTCCGTATTCTTCGTGAGGCTCTTTTACTAGCTGCAAGCATTTAAACCGTTTGCACACGATGGACTCACGGTCTCCAAACAGTTTCTTCAGCTTCTCCACGGTGTTTTTGAAATCGAAGTCTTTCAGTTGTTTCGGCATGATGGAACTTATATAGCGTTCGTGCTCCGTAACGCCAATTTTACGAAGAAGAAGACGCAATTTTGCTCCGTCATCCAACCGCTTCGCATCATCAAGAAACAAACCTTCGTATCTGCTATACCAAGCTTCGAAGTTTGTATCCTCCATGTGGTGAAATTCTTTTATTTGCCCCGCAATGTCATCGATCGCTTTCTCCTATCCATCATCATTTTTTGTTTTCATCACCGACAATACACTGTTCAAGAGCTGCTGCTGCTGATCAAGCATTTGCTTTTGCTGGTTGAACATTTCAATTATCCATTGTTCTGAGCTTTCTTTTGCAGGTGGATTCGACATCGTGGTATTCTCGTCGCCAGTTGTTGTATTTACGAAGTAAAAGTTCTTGTATTTCGATAATTCAGATAGTTCTAAAGGGTTACAAATTATTCTGATTCACACACACGTCCGTACACCGTGGAGATCGCATAAAAAGAGCGCGCACTTTCCTCCCGGCAGGCAATTGACAGCTAAACTGACGGCGCCGGAGGAGGAGAAACGGGCGCCCAATCGTACATGGCTCAGGCGCCCAACGGAAGACATGATTGGGCGTGGGGGGGTTGTTTATCAACACAGTGTATTTCAAATTGACCGTTCTTCTTCTTCTTCTTTGGCTCAACAACCGATGTCGGTCAAGGCCTGCCTGTACCCACTTGTGGGCTTGGCTTTCAGTGACTAATTGATTCCCCCCCATAGCAGGATAGTCAGTCCTACGTATGACGGCGCGGTCTATTTGGGGATTGAACCCATGACGGGCATGTTGTTAAGTCGTACGAGCTGACGACTGTACTACGAGACCGGCCAAATTGACCGTTACGTTATTTAAAAATTAAATATTCTAAAAATACACTATTTTTCATACAAACCTAGTTCAGCGCAAGAAAACGGTTATCACGGGGATTTCCAGCATTCACCTGTAATTAAATTAAAACATAAAACATAAAATTAGGAAGGAAAGTTATTTACGTTTCATATAAATTAAACGTTGAGAATGTAATACATTACCATTAATTGTGAGAAGCCAAAACAACATGTTTGTTTCATTGCACATGTTCAAGCAATTTGTTGTAGCCGCCTAAACAAACATGCCTCCAGTTGAAATGATAGTATGATGACGAACGTGCAGGAGTTGCGTCGTCATCGAGGGCTATGCCAGCTTCATCGTTTTGGCAGCATTCCGTCATCCAGATGTGATTGTCCTTCGTCATGAAGTGTAACTAGCCGACCGTATATGGTATGCCATTGATGAGAACGGCTTATCTGAAACTAAAGAAAGAAGAATAATATCAGTCAAGTGCATTTCATGCTGATCGTTCGTGATCGTTTCTTGTATGTATAAAGGAATAAGGGGGACATTTTTACAGATTTTTTCATTTGCACGCTTCCTACCCTCACCAGTGTAACCGGTGCTAGCGGACGAGCTAACACCCAAAACTATGCCATAGATTTGGGCGCGGTTGTTGCGTACCTGTGGGCCCGGCATGTTTTTACAATCTCGGAACGTCACCTCTATGGCCCAAACATCTGTGCTAGCATTTTCAGAGCGCAAGTATCGCCTTGCAATCCTAACGCGTCTACCACGACCATTCGTTCGGCGTACGTTTGCTGCAGGTGGTTGCTGTCCGCTTGGGCTTGCGTCAATATGCTGCGCTTCGTGCGGTGGTGATGATCTTGTAGCGGGTTCACGGAGCTTAGTCTCACGGCTGTATCGTTACCAAAAAGAAGGCTTTATTCTTATTTCCTTCTATTCTTATAAACTATCCTAATCCTCTATCCAAATCTATAAACATGTAGCTATAATAATTCCCAATTATTATGAGATCAAGGTTGCTACACTACACCCCACGAGTAACGGAGTTACGACCTAATTTAAAATATATGCAGGCTTAATTCTATCGATACTAACAGATTCTGATTTTCCATTAATGTCTAATATAAAAAAAATTCTAAGGCGTCTTATAACATGGAACGGGCCTTCATATGGGGGTTTTAAACCTGTCCTAACCTTGTCCACCCTCACAAAAACGTTTTTGCATTTGTCTAAATCCTTGGAAACGTAAGGGTGCAAATTTGTTTTGACTTCGCTTTCGATTGGTTTGATTGATTTCATTATCTTTTTTAAATTTTCTGTGAACTCATGGTCACTGGATAAATAATGTGTGTCTGGTTTGAATATTTCTGATGGTAGACGCAAAGTTTGCCCATATACTATCTCTGCCGGGGTAGCATTTAAATCTTCTTTATGCGAAGCTCTTATTCCCAGTAGAATGATTGGTAATCTTTTTGCCCATGACACGGACACGTCTGAGGCTTTGATGGAGTTCTTCAGCTGACGGTGAAATCTTTCCACCATGCCGTTTGCTTGAGGATGGTAGGCGGTGGTTCTAATGTGGTGTGTACCTAAAAACTTTGTCAGACTATCGAACAGTCTACTCTCAAACTGTCTACCTCTATCAGTAGTGATAGTTCCCGGGCAACCAAATCTGGAAATATATTCTTTTACAAAAGTCCAAGCTACTGTTTCCGCGGTAATTTCTGGGATTGGATAGCATTCTGGCCATTTCGTGAATCTGTCCATAATTGTTAAAATATATGACATCCCTTCTGAGGGTGGAAGGGGCCCTACAATATCCATATGGATATGATCGAATCTTCCAGCAGGAATTGCAAATTTTCCCAAAGGTGATTTTGTGTGTCTGCTGACCTTTGCCCTTTGGCATGCTATACATGTGCGAGCCCATCTCCCAATATCTGCATTCATTGCAGGCCAGAAAAATCTGGTTGTTTTCAACTTCCTGGATGCTCTTACCCCAGGGTGTGAGAGGTTATGAACACTATCAAAAATAGATTTTCTTAATGTGCCAGGCACATAGATACGATTATTACCCGTAGAGGTTTCAAATTGCAAGTTGTATCCATCTACGTTTTTAATTTCCATAGTGAATTTTGATGTTTTATTGCTAGATTTAGATTTGAAAATGATTTGTTCCAGTTGCTCATCACAAGCTTGATGAGTAAAAAATTCATTACAGTCTATTTTTTGTGATAATTCATTCAATTCAATTCTTGAAAGAGCGTCTGCAACTATGTTGCTCTCACCTTTTATATATCTTATGTCTGATGTAAATTGTGATATGTAGTCCAACTGTCTATATTGACGAGGCGATTTATCTGTTTTTGATGCTAAAACTGTTATAAGTGGCTTATGATCCGTCTTCACAAAAAATGTTCGGCCTTCTAAAAAATATCTAAAATGTTTAATTGAAGCAAAAATTGCTAAAAGCTCTCTATCGAATGTGGAATATCGTTGTTGTGTCTGAGTTAACTTTTTAGAAAAGAAACCTAGAGGTTGCCATTTGCCATTGTCATACAGCTGTAAAACTGCGCCCATTGCAACGTCTGAGGCGTCCGTTGTTAAAGAGTATGTTGTATTCTCTTTTGGATGTGCTAGTAGGGTTACATTCGCCAACTCAGATTTTAGCTTATTTATGGCATCAGCGACATTTGCTGGTAATGAAAACAAAGTTTTCTTATGTTTGTTGTGATATGCTACCAAGTCGTGCAGAGGTTGCATTGTTTTAGATATGTCTTTTATGAATCTATGATAGTAGGTCAACATACCCATGAATCTCTGCAGACCTTTAACCGAAGTAGAGAGAGGAAATTTTGTAATTGCATCTACTTTATCGGATGAAGGCTTAATGCCTTCAGGGGATATGTTGTGTCCTAAAAATTCTATTGTTTGAACCCCAAAAATGCATTTAGAAGTTTTGATTTTAATGTCGTTTTCTGACAGACGTTGTAAGACTTCTTCTACGTGCTTCTTATGTTGACAAGCATCTTTGCTTGCGATCAAAATATCGTCTATGTAAACGAAAACATAACTCAAATCACTAAATATTCCATTTATGAATCTCTGAAATGTTTGACTTGCATTTCGAAGACCAAATGGCATTCGAGTAAATTCAAACAGTCCAAAAGGTGTGACAATTGCTGTTTTAGAGATATCCTCCTCAGCTACTGGAATGAGATGATACGCTTTGACTATGTCTAACTTCGAGAAGATACTGCAACCATTTAGATTTAATGTAAAATCCTGAATATGAGGAATCGGATATCTATCTGGAATCGTTATAGCATTTAATCGACGATAGTCTCCGCAGGGTCTCCAATCTTGATTAGCTTTTGCAACCAAATGTAATGGAGATGAAGCTGATGAAGATGACGGACAGCAGATTCCTAAGTCCATCATTAGTTGAAATTCTGCCTGAGCTGCCTTATATTTTACGGCGTCTAGACGCCTCGGCTTTGAAAAAGGCAGTGCCCCTCTGGTGGTGATGTAATGGACCACTGAGTGCTGAACTGGTTTGCTGTAATCCGGTGGAGCAGTTAGTGATGGATTTTTCCGAACATATTCTGAGGAATAACTGAAACATCTGCCCCTGAATCCATTAAATAAGTAAGTGCACTGAGAGGATCATGTGAAATGGTGTACGAATCATGCACTGCAAATTTTCTAAGTTTGCTGCAGTTACAGGCGTCCCCCGAGTTACGACCTCCTCGAGTTACGACGATTTGCAGATACGACGATTTTGATTTTGACAGTTAAAAGTTGTCATTGAGAAGAAGTTGATGTATTTTTTGAATTTCTAGGCTGCTAACCGTTATACACACATTTCCAAAGATTCCACAACTCCCCGGTCTTGAATATCTATATTAAGTAAACGGCTTTTGGAGGAAAATTAATACATTATAGTACATTACTTTAAATAAAGTACACAATTTCATAGATTCCGACTCTTCAATTTCAGTTATAAACTTTATATTCACAGATATTCGACATACGACTATTTCGACTTACGCCTTCCTTTGGGACATATTTTCGGTCCCAAATACAGTCGTATCTCGGGGGACACCTGTACATTTTTTGACTGAAAGCTATTTAGTAATACATGGTTTTGTCGTTTCACTGAATATTTGTAAAACAAATTACTGAAAATGCATTTATTTATTCTGTCAAAACGACATGTAAGTCAGTTAGAAAAATCTTCACACCACTTTGCTGTTTTTGCTGAAATTTCGTGGTAACCGTGTGTGAATACCAAATCAACAAACTTGTTTCGACAAAATACAGTTCACATCTGTATAAAACTTTTATGAAACAGAAATGAACATGAGCAGAATGGACTGCCATCCTGGGCATCAATAAAAACCCCAATTTCTATACTTTTTTTCGCCAATTTTTAATCGATATCAATGACTAAACAATCAGTAATATCAGAAAGGTTTTGTGGTATGTTCAAATTTTGGGTACTGTGGATACTGTTTCGAAGCGGACTTTCGACACTTGATCGTCTAGGCGACCATAAAAACCTTTAGGACGTTGGAGTTTAGAGGGCTTACCTTGGGTAGGAGGACATAAGTAAACTCCTTAAATAAGAAGTCGATAGATGATGGATGGGCTTAGTCCTATCCTGACAATCCGAACAAATCTGACCTGCCATGATCGGAGTTGGTTTTATTTATACTCAAAAGAAGTTAAAGGTCGGAAAGTTATCGTTCTCACTAAGCTAGTTACGTTTGTCTTTTATTGACAAGAACGATGGTTCTTACCGATATTTTCTTTCCTACTTTACAGTTTCCAGCTCGTGTTTCATAGTACGGACGATTTGATTTAAAATCGTCATCGTGAGCATAACATGAAAACAATAGTTTGCTTTTACGTTGGTGTTTACCTTTACAATGAATACTGAAGTACCGTCTTGCTTCGTATTACGGCCACTTCATTTTCTATCGATCAGAGCGAAAATTTCTTGCACGCGGGAAAAACAATATTTTCATTCGAAAGTAACTGGAAATACCCTGTATTGCAGTATGTTTGTCTCAAGTGATCCGCGGACCACAGATTGGAGACCACTGCTTTAGATCAGCTGCTTTCTAAATGATCGATCGTTGAGGGCCAGGAGAATGCATTTTTTTCTTCTACACATACATTATTATATTATTACAGTTAATACACAAAATAACTGGTTTATGATATTAAACAATGCGATTGGTTATATTGTTGTTTTTCTTAAATTATTATATCATCCAAGCAAGTTTCCAAATTCGTTTTATTGACTTACAATTACTAAAATTGATTGTAAAGATTCTTCAATTAAGAGTCAGCAGCATAGTGTGCAAAAGTCATAAAAAGTTCCAAACAATTAAGCAAAATCGAAATATCGCTTCTTCCTTCCATGTTGCAAATTTGTTTCAGGATATATCTGAAGATGGTACAAAAACCTTAACAGCTGAAAAATTATCGAGACAAACGTACAATCGTTCAGTACTATTATGAGGCCACGGACAAGTAAGGCCAGGTCAGACGAATTGATAGCGCATTTCCTTAAAAAAACTCAGGTTTTTATGGAATTATTCGTTTCTATTTTCTAATTTCTCCTCAAATTTGACCATATTGATTGGTCCGACAATCCATGTTATGGTGATCAAATTTGGAAGAGTTCAACGATATGAATTGTCAAATTAAAATATGTTCAGTTAATTTTTAATGAATAGGATTTTCCTATCTTTCAAAATCGGTTAAATATTTTCTCGGGCCGGACTTTGCGCGATTTTCAAATTTTACGCGATCATTCATATAGATATTTCCTTTCCGTCGACCCTTCCAATATTGACCCAAACCCTTCAACAGCTTGCCTTTCTACCATCACTTCGTCCAGTCCACAATTTTGACTGGGGCCCCAAAGGTTAGCCGGGGCACGAGTTCTTAGTTTTTGCGAGATAACATAGACACAAGCCAAATTAAAATGCGCACACATCGACATCGGAATCGATTCTTGAATGAAACCTCAACAGATAAAAACAGCGTGCTTGGTGTCAGCCAATTTTTCTTGCTAATTTCTACGGTTACGAACCGTTGTGTTGAGATCGGTTTCGGAGCCTTTTAATGTCGTATGTCCTTGTAGTTTGCGTGAGGCATCTCTTGTAACGGATTTTCGCTTTACCCAATTCGTGCGTAGCGTTCAATGCATTTGATGCAACGCTTTGGGCCAACGATGATGAAATGGTATTGTTTTGAGCTGTGGGCATGTATCGCAGCGTTCTGCGCTTCCAACTAAGGTAAACAATATGCACATGTTAAAAAGGCAAATGTTTTCTGCTTCTGATAGTAAAATGCTTCTGATAAATAAAATAAATACAGGCGGTCCCCGAGATACACGGTTAATGGGGACCGAAAACGGCCACAAAATACCGCGTATCTCGAATTTCCTCGTAAGTCGAATCTCGTGGTTTCCAGCTAAAATATTAGTAATGTTCGTGTAATTTTGCAAGTAGGGGGAGGTTAAAGTTACTTTATGAATTAGTTGATATGATTCTGACTGAATATAACAGTTTTAAACCATTTGAAATAGTTTTTAACATTCGATCAAAACGGAAATTATTTGGCAATTTAAAATTGTGTCAAATCAGTACAATTTGCTCAAAGAATTGTCAAATTTAGAAAACCGCGTATCTCCGAATCCGCGTATAAGAGGTACCGTGTATCTCGGGGACCGCCTGTATGCTTCTGATAGGTCTGGTAGTAATAGTAAATCTGATTGTAAATATAACCCCCGGAGGGAAAATGGGGGTATATTGGGTTGACAACACCAAATGGAAGGGGCCCCTCAATCGACGGGATCATCAACGGGGCCCCCAAATGGCCGAGGCAATGGAGATTGTTCTTCGTATTATGGCTGTATATGGCTGTATGTAGATGCAGCTGTAACGGTTTTTGGTCTTATTGTATTCGCAAAAATTGAAATAGTCGATAAAAACCATATATAAATGAACATGGTCAATAGGTTCGTTGAGTATTTTTATACCCTCCCCCCCCCCTTCCTTCTAAGTGAAACCTTTCCCATTTCCCCTTCTCTTCGGTCCACAAACTTGATGTGTTCGATTAGGGTCAATAATGAAAATTTTAGTTTTTGCATTAAAAGACACACACAATTCACTATGCCAGGCCAGGAATGTGTATACCATTTTTCGTGTGAAACAGCTGTCTGCACACAATCGCAAAACGGTAGCAGGGGCCCCGTATACAAGAACAGGACGGTTCATTCCAGCCAAGAGCGCACACAATGACATCGATTTAACCATTTCTCGAATGAAACCTCAACCCACTGAAGCACCGTTGACCAAACGACCTTCCTAGGCTTTTTAAAGCGTCGCGAGCTTGGTGTCAGTTTTTCCTGCTAATTTCTCCGGCTACGAGCCGGTGTATTGAAATTTTGTGTAGGGGCCTTTAAATTTTTGTCTGTGTATGATGTGTGCATGTGACTGTTGAAACGGGTTTTCTTTGTGGTTAAACGCAGCGTTCTGTTCTGTGTTCCGTGCATTGGATTTTAGCAGCAAGTGTCTCCGCGTTTTTTTTTTTTGGTGAGCTCGTGCACCGACCATCCACACCAAGACACCAAATGCACGGGGCCCCTTATTAACGGGGGCCCTGTACCGACGGGGCCCTTACCGACGGGCCCCTTCATCGAAGAGTCCACATAATCGTTGGGGCCCCGTAAACCACCTTTGAATTTTGGTTTCAATATAGCGGTAACGGTTTTTTATCTTGTCTTCACGTAAAAAGTGGTATGTAAATAGTGATAAAACATCATTTTAATATTAACATGGCCCAGATCCTTTTTGGACATATGAATACCACCCCTTCCCGATTTCCTCTATTTGTCAGTTGACCACAAAAGTTGAGTAGAGCCCCGCGTGAAAATTTAAGGTTTTGGGTTAAAAGCAGGCTTGAGATGTGAATACCATTTTTCGCGTGAAAATAGCTGTCTGTTTTCGGCACACATCTGTAAAGGGGCAAAGGGGCCCCCAGACAAGCACAGGCACGTTTCATCCAAGCCAAATTGAAAAGCGCACACTAGTGATGGGTAACCGGAATCGCACCCACGGCTCGGAATCGCTTCCGAGCATTGCTACTCCGGCTCCGATTCCGAAAAATTCAAATCGTCGATTCCGCCCGGAGCCGTCGGAGCCGTCCGGAGCCGTCCGAAGCCGTCCGGAGCTGTCGGAGCCGTCCGGAGCCGTCCGGAGCCGTCCGGAGCCGTCCGGAGCCGTCCGGAGCCGCTAGTCGGCAGCTGGAGCCGTCGGAGCCGTCGGAGCCGTCCGGAACCGTCGGAGCCGTCCGGAACCGTCGGAGCCGTCCGGAGCCGTCGGGGCCGTTGGAGCCGTTGGAGCCGTTGGAGCTGTCCGGAATCGTTGGAGCCGTCGGAGCCGTCCGGAACCGTCGGAGCCGTTGGAGCCGTCGGAGCCGCTAGTTGGCAGCTGGAGCCGGTCGGAGCCGTCGTAGCAGTTGGAGCCGACGGAGCCGTCCGGAGCCGTCCGGAGCCGACGGAGCCGACGGAGCCGTCCGGAGCCGGTCGGAAGAGTCGTAGTCGTTGAAGCCAACGGAATTGGTTGGAGACGTTGGCGCCGTCAGTGCCGTCGAAGCCGACGGAGCCAGTTCGAGCCGTCGGAGTCGTTGTAATAGTCGGAAGTCTTCGGAAGCGCTTTAATTTCCCGATATCAGCGATGATTTCATTTCAAAAAACAGCTTACGATTAAAAAGTAGTCTTCTTCATTTATTGCTCTGAAGGTTTTTTTTTGTATTTTTTTTTAAACAATAAAGTCAAAAACAATTGTTTGCTCCGTATATTTAGGGAAAAACTATGAATCAAACTATTATTGATCTTTATTTTCATAAAAGATGGACGGATGATTGATAGTTATATTCTTTGTCTTGTCCATGTGCCATCATGTTATTCGGTAAAAAACAAGTGCGGCCTAAACCATACACGTTAGTCGATGTAAACAACCGTGCAAAACTGCCATAATTACACTCGTCTGTCTCGTTGTTTCGTATTTTATCAAACCCACCTCCCGTCATAGTTCTATTGCTCCTTGACCTCCTAATTTAATTCATTTTTTTCTATATATTGTAAAACCTCGAATTTTACTAATTTGAACTAAACGTTGAACTTATAAAAGGCACAAAATAGCAAGGCAGAAGAATTAACAGAAGGCTGAAGGTGTTGTCAGTACAACGATCCGTAAACGAATGATCTTTATTTTGACATTCAGATTATCGCACAGTTGTCACGGAGATGGTCATATTCTGATCCGGCATATTGAGCACTATGGTCTTATCAGGGGTCAAATCTCCAGGATATTACAGCTCGGCTATCCTGACAAACAAATTGACCTCAATTTGAGCGGCTTTACTGTAGAAATCTTCAATACTTATTGAACAGAGCTGGCATGAGAATAACTCACATACTTTCAATCACAACTGCTTTTCTGACCAACATCTCCTCCGGAAGTCTTGCTGAAGTTTACGGAAGTTACAGCCAAGCATAAGGACGATGATGATATCGAAAGGTGTTGATCCGGAATGATGTCGTCATATGATGCGTAAAGTTGGGTCAATTTCAAGGTGTGTGTCAATTTCAATCACAGCTGCTTTTCTGACCAACATCTCCTCCGGAAGTCTTGCTGAAGTTTACGGAAGTTACAGCCAAGCATGAGGACGATACTGATATCGAAAAGAACTGATCCTGAATGATGTCGTCATGTGATGCGTGCGGTTGAATCAATCTCATAGTGGGTGTAAGTACTGCTGCCGCTGATCGGCATCTCCTCCAGAAGTCTTGCTGACGTTTACAGAAGTTACAGCCAAGCATAAGGACAATGACGATCAGGATGAACCTGAATACTGAACGACACCACGATGATTGTTGTTCAACAGCTCAGCATGCTACAACTGATGCCACAGCACTCGAACATGACGCGGCGGTAGAGGGTGGTAGCGGGGTCAATCCATAAAGTGGCGGAAGGCAATACACACGATGAATCGGAGGTGATGACAACACGGCATGCGGTGCACATGCAATAACAGAAGTGATGCGCGAAGTTTTTCCAGTATTCCAAGTATGAGCGATGATGAAAGAATAGCCAGCGGCCGTATTCATACTAAATGGCGGCGCCGCCATTGTCGTGCAACATGAACAAGATGGCGGCCACACAAAATGCAAATTCTGGATGGCTGGTGTCTATGCGGTTGCAGGGATCGAGATCGTTGCGGCTGGTGAATCTGGCGTAATCTGGTCTAGCCATGAGGCAAATCGTTGCCTAAACATCGAATTTGCTGCCTATACCGGCAAGCACACACAGAAGCTTCTCGTTTTTGCGCATTGCAATGGCAGATGGTAGCGTCATCTCACACACAAATAAACAAACTCTTCGATACACAATCTTGTGCCATGCTGGATTGGACAGAAAAGCAGGTGCAGGCGATAAGACGTATCCCACTTCTGAGATGTAAAACCTCGAATTTTACCAATTTGAACTAAACGTTGAACTTATAAAAGGCACAAAATAGCAAGGCAGAAGAATTAACAGAAGGCTGAAGGTGTTGTCAGTACAACGATCCGTAAACGAATGATCTTTATTTTGACATTCAGATTATCGCACAGTTGTCACGGAGATGGTCATATTCTGATCCGGCATATTGAGCACTATGGTCTTATCAGGGGTCAAATCTCCAGGATATTACAATATATACGGAGCAAACAATTATTTTTGGCTTTATTTTTGAAAAAAAAAAACACACACACAAAAAAGCTTCATACCAAAAGACTCTTTTTTTACTGTTTTTTACAATAAAATTATCACTAATTTCGGGAAATTAATGCGCTTCAAAATGCTTCCGACTATTACAACTACTCCGACGGCTCCGACGGCTCCGGACGGCTCCAACGGCTCCAACGGCTCCAACGGCTCCAACGGCTCCGACGGCTCCGGACGGCTCCGGCTGCTGACTAATGGCTCCGGACGGCTCCGACGGCTCCGACGGCTTCGGACGGCTCCGACGGCTCCAACGGCTCCAACGGCTCCGACGGCTCCAACGGCTCCGGACGGCTCCGACGGCTCCAGACGGCTCCGGCTGCCGACTAGCGGCTCCGGACGGCTCCGAACGGCTCCGAACGGCTCCAGACGGCTCCGAGGTCGGAGTTTTGCACCTACCTTCCGGAACCGCTTCCAATTTTGGCGGAGTCATTCGGAAGCGATTCCGGATTTTTGTTGAATTTACCCATCACTAGCGCACACATCGATATCGATGGAATCGTTTCTTGAATGAAACCTCTACCCACTGGAGCACCGTTGCTGGCTTGATGTTAGTCAATTTTTCCTGCTAATTTTACCGGCTACGAGCCGGTGTATTGATATTCACCGAAAGCGCAGCGTTCTGTGCATTCCATTTTAGCAGCAAGTTGCTCCGCGTGGTTTTGGGTTTGGGTGTCTCGTGCACAGGCCACCCACACCAGCAAAAATTGACGGTTTCTCGCTCTGCCCAATACTTTGCGCCAACGACGATGATGTATTGATTTGAGCTGTGCGCGCGTGTCGCAGCGTTCTTCGCTTGCGACTTTGGTGCAAGTATCGGCAGATTTCTTAGAACATTTAATGCGCTGCTTTGAGTAGTATGGGGCCCTGGTTTTCTGCAGTTCGGGGCCCTCGACAAAATAAAGTGAGTGAAGCTATGGGAAAAATGAATTAATTAAAAAAAAGTCTTTTTGAAATAGAAGGTAAAAGTCCCATCCGAGGGGGGGGGGGGTAGATTTGATACGAAGTCGAACATCCACAATGACGGGGCCCCCTAGATCGCCGGGGCCCCTGGCGGCCGCCCAGTCAGCCCACCGTTTTACGCGCAATTGCATGGCATAATGTTACGCATCGCACTGTTTATTCTCAATTCGAACGTGGTATTTTAACTTGGAACGGTAAATGTTGTGCAAAAAATTGTTATTGTTATTATTTCTTTTTTTTAACTAGACGTATTTTTACGTAATGCACTGTACAATTGCTCACTATTGTCTTATTCCTGTTCTTCACTTGGCAATACTCGTGTACTCACATGATACACTGGTGGACATAAAAATAGGAACTTTTTTCTGTGTCCGAAAAACATAGTTCTTGTCGGAAATATTTGGTAGCCCTGAAAAGGACTGTTTAAGTGGTTGTTTGGAGGTGGTGTTGCGGTGTTCCACAGAGCGGAAACATATTCTAACGGTCAATGTGTTGACCGTTATTCGCTATCACTTCCTCACAACGTAGGGCCATATCGCCGATGAGGTTACGGCATTCGCTTCTGTCTATGCGTTTCCACATAGCCTTGCAGCGTCTCCATAGCGAATCGGCAGAACGTGCATGCTTGTTCTTAAGCTGACGCTTGAGAGTTGGCCACAGATTCTCAATCGGGTTGAGGTCTGGACTCAACGCAGGCCACGGTAGAACTTGCACATCCTCGTTTCCCAAAAAGCATTTAACTAATCGCGATGTATGCTTTGAGTCGTTATCGTACTGAAAGATGTAATGCTCTTCGTCTCCGAATTTTTGTCGGGCGTGTGGCAACATCTTACGACGTAGTATGTTTCTATACCCTTCCGAGTTCAGTATCCCTTTGATACGGAACAAAGGACCCGGGCCGTGCCAGGAGAAGCAACCCCACACCATTACGTGGCCGCCTCCGTGCTTTAGGGTTTTTATAGTATTTTTTGGATGATACGCCTGTTTAGGAAGGTGCCAGACGTATTTATTTCATTTCATTTCATTTCATTTATTAATTTCAATATGTCTGCCTCTGGGGTTGAACATATAATTGATTAAAACCTAGTTAGCCCTATTGGTACTAAACTAACTGTAACTTAACTAAACTAAGGGGAAATAGGAAAGGATGTAACAGAATGGAAATCCATAGTGAAAAGAAAATAAGCAGCAGATAAGAAAAAAATATTAAAACAAAAAAGAAATTAAGAATAACAGAGACATAATTAGAAAGAAATAACAAAGAGCCGGAACATAAAATTAGAAATTAAAATCACGGTAATGTTCATTGAATTGACGCAAACAAATTAGCCACGGGTCGTTAATGCCAAACACTGTATTGCGGAAAGATATTTCAAGAGCAGTCCGATTTCTTAAACACCTGGAAGGAACATACCAACTAAGTTGGGAAAGCAAGTCTGGAGCATCTATATTCCCTCGTAACAAATTGCTGATAAATGACACACATGCTTTAGTTCGTCTAGATTCGAGGGTGTCGAGATTGAACAATATGCAACGATCACTGTATGACGGTAATGCAGAGGTGGAATTTCCAAAGAGGCGACGATATAGACACCTATTGAAGCGCTTTTGCACGCCTTCGAGTTTGTTATTCCAACCTGCCCTGTTAGTACAAAAGACAACAGAAGCATACTCAACAACAGGGTGCACTAGGGAACAATACAATGCCTTAAGGCACCTTAAATCGGTGAAGCCCGACGTCATGCGAAAAATAAGGCCAAGGTTTGAATAAGCTTTACCGATGACCAATTCAAGGTGACTATCGAATGATAGCCTTTCGTCTAACATAACACCTAAATCGCAAACACATGACACCCTGTTGATAACAGTGTTATTAAGAACATAATCGTGAATAAGAGGGGAATGACGACGACAAAAAGATATCACGCTACATTTACTAGGACAGAGCTCTAAGAAGTTTGACGCACACCATGAAGAGAGGGAGTTAAGAAGAGATTGGAGTGCGCTGCAATCATCCTCTTGCATCACTGGAATAAATACTTTAATGTCATCTGCATATAGAAGGAAGTTAGGAGATGGGAGAATAAAACTAATGTCATTTATGAATAACAGAAACAAGAGGGGACTTAGTACACTTCCTTGAGGGACACCAGAGGATTTGGAAAACGGTAAAGAAAAGGACGATCCGTAGCTTACATGAAGATTTCTATTAGAGAGGTAAGACCCAATCCAGTGAACGAAAGACGTAGATAAGCCTAATTTAGAGAGCTTCATCCACAATAGTTTATGAGATACTCTATCAAAAGCAGATTTAATATCAGTATATACTGTATCAACTGGGTAACCTGTATCTAAGTACTGGAACAATTTGGATATGAACGACATAAGGCTAGTGGTAGTGGAACGTTTTGGCATAAAACCATGCTGATTAAACGTTATATACTGCTTCGATAAAAACAAAAGCTCAGAATGAACGATGATTTCCAATACCTTGCCACTATCGGGAAGTAGGGAAATACCACGATAGTTGCTTACTTCAGATTTACTGCCTTTTTTAAAAATAGGACGGAGCCAACCTGTTTTTCATAGAGCAGGGAAACATTCATGTTGAAAGGAGAGATTGAAAATGAATGTCATTATGGGAGCAATAGCGTTGGAGCACTTTTTAAGGATGATTGCAGGTATACCATCTGGGCCAGGAGAATAAGAAGGTTTCAAGGACAATATAGCTGTAGCAACATTTTCGACGGTACAATTTAGGGAACGGGAACACAAAACATCGCGAGGTGTAGTAGAAAGTCCACCCTCTAACATTTCCTCATCATTAATGTAATCAGAGTAGGCGTTGGAGAAGTGATCGGCGAAAAGTGCGCATATCTCTTGTTCGGAACTTGCTGTTGACGAACCATAAGACATGGTACTGGGCAGACAATGATTGTTACGAAGGGAATAGATATAGCTCCAGAACTGTGTTGGGTGAACAGTAAATCGGTATTGCAAGAAAGCTATTTAGGACTTATAACGGGCCCGATTATAAATACGATACGCCGTTGCTGCATATTTGAACAGTCGTTTAGTGTATGGATTGCGGTATTTCCGATAGTCGCGTAAGTAGCGCTGCTTATCACGTTCCATGGATCTAAGGATTGAATTGGACCAGGGAGGAAAAGAAGGGGCTTTACGTAAAGGACAGCACAATGGGAAAGCTGAAGACACTAGCTGTGTGAAAATAGAGACCGCTTCGTCCAGCGAAGGTGCCGAGTGCACACGGGACCAATCGGTATCTAACAGCAAATTATTAAGTTTTTGAAAATCACACTTTCTAAAGTTATATGAGCGATTGAGGTTCCCTGCATCACTCCTAACATGAGACGACAATTGATTAACGGATGTGTGATTAATAGAAGTACACAATTCTAATGCTGGGTGATGCTGATCTTCAGGTAATAGAGGAGAAGCGGCTAATGAAGGAATGCTGACGTGAGACGCGTAGTTATCATGAGGAGAGTAGTAGAAAATTAGGTCTAATTGTACATTCCGATAATTTAAAATGCCACTGAGCTGACGCAAGTTATAAAAGCGAATAATGTCGAAAAACGCATCAACGGATGTAGGGGAAACTTGTGCACGAAAATACTGATGAGTTGTGTCGTGTATCCATGAAATATCCGCTCGATTAAAGTCTCCAAAAAGCAGCATACGATCATGTTTTTTCATCCTCGACACTATACTATCGATCGTTGCCGCAAGTGCACTGAGCGTATTTTGATTTTTGGCAAGAGAAGGGGGTATGTAGATTGCACCGATGAAGATAGAGCAGGAACGAAGCTTGATTTGTAACCAGCACTGTTCGAGGCAAGCGTTCGGCGGTATAACCTCACAGGTGTTTAGATGACGAGATGCTGCGATGAGAGTGCCTCCGCCCCGAGAGAGAGAACTGTTGAATGCCGTACGATCACCGCGGGTTACTGTATACTCAGAGCCGAATAGAAGCGAGGATGGAATGTTCTCATCCAACCAGGTTTCGGCGAGTATGATGATGTTGTAGTCGGACTCCGATATAGATAACCGCAATTCATTAACTTTGGTACGCACACCACGAATGTTTTGATAGTAAATATTGAATGTTGTTGAATGTTGCGTATGACCGAGAAAGGGAGCAATAGTAGATGGGGCCATAACAGTCGATGTAGACGGAAAGGCAGGCATTGCACATACTGCTGCTACTGTTGATTTTGATGTTGTTGAATTAGTTGTAGTAGCTGTTGTTGTAGTTGCTGTTGTTACTATTGTTGTTGTTGTTGGTATTGTTGCTGGCGTTGATGTACGTATTGTTATAGACGTTGCAGCAAAATGTTCGTCTATGGTGGGTTGATGGTTTGGCTGCGTAGGTTGTAATTCAGTGTCGGGGATACTGGTGATGATGGGGACGAAAGATGCGGGGGCGATGAGGTGAGTATTGGTGATTGTGCGTCGATTAGCGGCGGTGACTGTGGAGCCGGTTGTTGCTGTTGATGTTGGTGCAATGCGTGTGGTTGGTATGGAAACTGAAACCCCCGTTGCGAACGGTAATCGGTAAATTCACGAAACGCAACTTCAGCTGGCCAAGTATTTTGAGACAGAGCCACATTCTTCAAAGTTGATGGGATGCCGACTTTGAAGGAAACGAATGTTAGACGGCTCAGATCCGCATCACACTTGGTTTACAGGCGAACATGTATATCGTTTGTATTGAGCTTGGATTTAACCAAATGTGCCATATCGTCGGGAGTCACATCAGGACTGATGTTGGTAAAAAATAGCCAAAAACGAGGCTCAGGATTAGCCACGGTTTTTATCTTAATACCATTGTCATCAGTGTTAGTACCTCGCAGTAGTGGTTTGTTGCGATTATCGAGTATTTCCCGTTGCATGTGTGAGTGTTGTCCGAGATGAGTGCCTTCGTATATCTGTGTGCGTGTTGACTCTAAGGCACGGGTATAAGTCGGGACAACAACCCTTTTCTCCGTAAAAGGTAACTCTTTCGAATTTCCTAGTTCGAATTTCATTAGTGTCTGGGAATCCGTAATTGTTGATTTTAGTTCCTTGATTATAAGTGAAGTTGATGCCTTTTCGCAATTCTTGCAAAACCATTTTAGCTGGGAAAATCTTCGTAAGTCACGTACGGATTCACTTGAGAGGCCAGTGCAGGACGGATGAAAGTGTTGTGCGCAGGCACCATCACATACAAACGGGACACCAGAAGTGAGCTCCAGGCAGATTCCACAATTCATCTTGCTCACTTTAAATATGTGCAGTTGGATGTGAGTGTAGTGATAAGTGCGTATGCGTATCGAGTTGATAGTAGTGAAGGCGATAGATGCAATGTGCGTGTGCAGACAGCTGTGTGTGTGGAAGCACCTCAGGCTATGATGGCGAACACTCGATCCTCAACACCAGCACGGCACGCCAAAATTAAATTCACTAAATAAACCTGCAATCGGGTGACAATCACTCTATGCAACATCCAACCAGTACGATGGACAAGTTCAGCGATCAGAGTTTGCGTGATAAACGTGTCACAGGCGAGTAATTCACGGGCAAATAAACTGTTTGAAACGGAGAGCTAGACAGATCGAACCGCACTCGTGAATAGATGTGTCGTGAACATGGCGATGACACATCTATTGCACGCAAAAAAACACACAACATTTTTTTTCCTATCTTTTTGTCCACCGGTGTACACCGGTGTTTTTTTGCGTGCAATAGGTGTGTCATCGCCAACAGTTGTTGTTGTTGTTAGTATGGTTTAGAGAGGCTTTGGCTCCTGCGGAGTTCTTTCGTCTAACGTTCGAGGCGTACTGAATTTGCAATCGCTGTTTGTTTGCCTTTTATACTCGCATTTGTGGTGCGCTACTTATCTGAGTTTTGAGTAACGGCAGCGTTTTTCGGTAGTATAAAAAGAGATCCAAACCGTGTTGCGCTTCATTCAGTAGTAAAGGTGAAAGTTAGCGATTTGAAAATTCCACAAGTTCATCATGGGTCGCGGAAAGCACTGCACTCCAGAGGAGCGGAAACATATTCAGGGTTTGTATCGTGAGAACGTGCCTATCAAAACCATCTGCAAGGCGTTCGGCCGTTCGCGGACGTTTGTGAACAACGCCATTCGTAGCGAGGCTACGGGTAAATCCACAGGTCGTCCGCGAAAAACAACGGCTGACGTTGACGCGCAGATGGTTGAGATAATCAGGGCCCTTTCAAAACTTGCAATCGTATTAAGCAGGAGCTTAGATTGCAAGTTTCGGCGAAAACAGTGTCGCGCCGTTTACACGCCGGTGGGTTCTGTGCCCGGAAACCACGAAAGGATTTTTGGTGGAGCAAAATATTTTTTTCGGATGAATCCAGAATCAATCTGGATGGTTCGGACGGCACTAAATACGTCTGGCACCTTCCTAAACAGGCGTATCATCCAAAAAATACTATAAAAACCCTAAAGCACGGAGGCGGCCACGTAATGGTGTGGGGTTGCTTCTCCTGGCACGGCCCGGGTCCTTTGTTCCGTATCAAAGGGATACTGAACTCGGAAGGGTATAGAAACATACTACGTCGTAAGATGTTGCCACACGCCCGACAAAAATTCGGAGACGAAGAGCATTACATCTTTCAGTACGATAACGACTCAAAGCATACATCGCGATTAGTTAAATGCTTTTTGGGAAACGAGGATGTGCAAGTTCTACCGTGGCCTGCGTTGAGTCCAGACCTCAACCCGATTGAGAATCTGTGGTCAACTCTCAAGCGTCAGCTTAAGAACAAGCATGCACGTTCTGCCGATTCGCTATGGAGACGCTGCAAGGCTATGTGGAAACGCATAGACAGAAGCGAATGCCGTAACCTCATCGGCGATATGGCCCTTCGCTGTGAGGAAGTGATAGCGAATAACGGTCAACACATTGACCGTTAGAATATGTATCCGCTCTGTGGAACACCGCAACACCACCTCCAAACAACCACTTAAACAGTCCTTTTCAGGGCTACCAAATATTTCCGACAAGAACTATGTTTTTCGGTCACAGAAAAAAGTTCCTATTTTTATGTCCACCAGTGTACCTGTAGAGAACGCTGCAACTGCCGATGGCCGTGGTGTGAAGCTGCTGATGTAGATGTTCGTACCGATCTTCGTAGATCAGTGTGGCGACAGGGACCAATATGTGTGTTGCAGAATCTGGCCTCTCGTGCCACTAGTTATGGCAATGCAGCGGGGTAAGAAGGAACGGGGGCGTGCCGATAACTGCGATCGTCTGATACCGCTGGGTACGGCGATGATGAGTAGAATTAGTTGTTCCTTATCGTTGCCTCGACGGTTATTAGTGGCGATGACACCTCAAGGTAGATGCGAATACTGCTTCTCTCTCCAAATTGCTTGGTGTATGCGGTGGATGCGCCTCGTGGTCGGCGCGAAAATTGCTTCTTTCTTGGAAATTGCCCCCGCGATAGCGGTACCTCGTGGTGTGCGTGTTGGCTCTTTTCGCGATGGCGGCACCTATTGGTGGGCAAAATGGTTACTTTGCGATGGCGGGTCTAAGACGAGAGGGTCCTCTTCACGATTGTGGCAATCGAAATATATTACGATTGTGGCAAACGAACGTAGCGTTTCGCTCGATTGCGCGGTACGATTTTAAACGGCCAAAAAATAGCGGCAGGCCTTTGGCGTAAGGTGTAACCAAAACGCTCGAGCTGTGCTCGTGTCGTACAGGACTGAACTAGAGAGCCCGCTTTCTTTCTCTCTCTCTCTCTCTCTCTCTCTCTCTCTCTCTCTCAGTTAAACGACGTTAATAATGCCGTGTGGCGCGTTACCTGCGAGATATCAATGATCGCGTGAAGAATGGCGTACACTTTCTCCGGGTTTAACTTGTGCACTATCACTATATACGATCACGTTGTGACGGAACTTATTGATCACGTCGGAGTCACCAATGTAGCGGGTTCACGGAGCTTAGTCTCACGGCTGTGTCGTTACCATAAAGAAGGCTTTATTCTTACTTCCTTCTATTCTTATAAACTATCCTAATCCTCTATCCTAATCTATAAACATATTCTAGCTATAATAATTCCCAATTATTATGGGATCAAGGTTGCTACAATCTTGATGTTACCAAATCACTGCGACTTCCGGACGGTTGTGAGAGCCAACTATAATTCTCACAGCACAGCTGAAATAGACAATATAAGAGAAAAATATTGTTAGTGAAGCGCAATCCATGTAACATTTTTCTCTTACATTTTACACTGTCGCTAATTTCGGTAGCTTAGGTAAGCTAACAGTACGATGATGATCTGGATACCGCCAATTATCGGCTCGTAGATGCGTGAACGCATCACTGAAGATTTTGTACCTCCATAACAGTCCGCCTCAGACGACAAAATTATTAGCAGTTGCGATCTGATACACGACGCCTAAACGTGATGAGAAAAAACACATCAAAAACGTTTTAGATGAAAAATATAATGTCGGTGTAGCTTAATCAACATTAAAATGAAATATTTATTTTGCTTTTTCGCACGGCATATTAGCTGAAATGAAAAATAAACATTGTTAACCAGTTTATCAAACTGTCTTTCTATTACTTTAGATACTGTCAGACTTACTTCAACTTTGCTTCAATTTAGCACTGTGGCCGGTGACCCACGGGGTTTTCCGCTGTTTCCAGTTTGTGGTAGTTCGGTGGTTTTTATAGAGCAGTGACTCCCACATTCTCCAGACGGTGCCGGAGGATGAGGAATAGGAACGCGTGCTCTAATTTTGTCTTTGCGGAGGCATTAATCGAAGCAGGACAGGTGCAGTATGATCCGACTACAGCGCGATGGCGAGTAACCCGGAAACACCAAGAATGGGGACATAAAATGCGGGTATGTGATAAGTAGCTTCGTCAGTCAGATGTACCAGTCCGTGTTGTTGGACAACTTCCGACGACAAGTGCAGTGCCATCGGTGGTTCCGGTTGCCATTCCTCGTGCTATCCGTCCTCCCAGATTGCCGGTCCGTGTAGTTGGACAACTTCCGACAACAAGTGCAGTGCCATCGATGGTTTCGGTTGCCATTCCTCGAACCATCCGTCCTCCCGGATTGCCGGTGCGTGTTATTGGACAACTTCCGACAACAAGTGCAGTGCCTTAGGTGGTTTCAGTGGCCGGTCAGCACGAGTCAACAAAGAATGCCAGTCCGTGTTGTTGAACAGCTGAAGGTAACGGATGAAGTGTCAGCGCTGGTCTCGAATGCCGGTGATGGTAATCATCATCGGTCAACATTACCTGGTGTTCCTACACCATTCTGTCCGTTAGGCCAGCAACATGGACAGCAACCGTCAACTAGTACTGCTGCGCCATCAGTGGTACCGGTTGCTGATGCTCTACCGCAGGAATCAGACATGAAGAACGGTAGACAACAGGCATTGGCGGGATCTGCAGTACCATCGATTGCATCGCTTGTCGAAGTTCATGCTCCGAAGAATAAGCGTGGTATGATGTCCGCTGTTGTAAGACAACATTTACTCACCAGTCGTCTTCTGCATCGGTGATAGCGGCTGCTAGAGGATCTGTTTGTATTGTGAGCCGTACACCAGCCAAAATGATCAGCGTTAATGTTCAAAAATCATCAACGAGTACTGCTATATCTGAGCAATTTTTTACCTGTGTTCCTAGCCAGATCCGTCCGCCAGGCAAGATAGTTGATGGTGGTAACCAAGTGCCATCGACAAGCGCCGGTACATCGTACATAACGACTGAACGAGCAACTGGTCCTGTTGTGATAAATTTGCCTAAAAATATAACCAGGAAATATGATCAGAAACCGTCAACGAGTTCTGCTACGTTTCCGGTGTACGAACCTGTGCTGCCTTCATCACCAATAATGATGATCACCGACTATGAACACCAGGCTGCAGCAGGAGCAAATCAAGCAGTCCTTTCAATTACTTCTACAGAGCATTCTGGAAGCTGCTGCCTTCGTTGTCGGATGCTGTTAATGAAAATAGATGCACGCAGCGCACAGATTATGGTGATTTTAAATTAGCAGTCCACAATACTGAATCCTATGAAGGGTATAAGAAGAAATGCGCAGAGTTTAGCAATAGAAAAAATCGAAAATGAACAAAAGTTTGATGCATTTGAAGCAAAAATAGCTGGAGACGATTTTGCATTTTGCAGTTATACTTTAATAATAGATGCGGATATCAGCCGCCAGGATGCCAACAACAGGATGCATGAGGCTTTAGACGCGTTGTTTGATGGGACTTTTCTTGCACGGTGTAGCTGGGAAGGATCGTCAGGAAAAAATAGCTTTTAGTAACTACCCAAATACAGTGCTTATTTAAGTCTATCGCCACAAACCACGTGGGAATAGAAATAGATAAAGAATATGATAAAGAATATTTAAAAAGAAAACTGACACAAGCACCGGCAAGAGTAAACATACAGGGAAATGTTAAAACAAGCTGCCATAGAAGGAATAAATAAAAATAAATTTATTTAGTTAAATTGCTCTACCTATTTATAGTTGCTGTATATATATATATATATATTACATATTATTTATTGATAAACACATTCCTTTTCCATTTTTATTAATTATAATATCCTATTGATACTATATTACACCTTTTATATATTCTTTTCTAATTATACAAATGAAATGAAAAATTGTAGCTTTGGTAGCTTTCAGGGGTTAAGATAGGACTTGTTTAAGATAAAAATGTAAAATGGCTGTTGGTTTCATTTCGCAAATCACTAACAACCATCGCGTTTTTGCTCTTATCATTTATTGTACTTTATTGCCAACCGTTTGACGATTGCCACAGGTGCTAATTTCAAACGTCTTCATCTTATTAGGAGGAACAACGCTAGTCATATTCCGGTAAATAAATAATGCTGTTCTTAATAATGCATCTTAATAGATATAAACAAAGTGCGTTTACAGCAATAACACGATTACACGACGACAATACGACCATAGCAAACTCTGGTGTCAATCGTCGCGGTCAAGCAACAGCAACTAAACCCGAGAAAGGCCGGGATAAGCTGTTTCGTTAGAGCATTTTTTTAAAAAGAACAAAAAAAAACATATGTCGATGGAGCGCTAATGCTAAAATTGATAAATAAACGAATTAATGAATAATTAGATAAACACATGCATTCATAAGCTATATATAAATATTACCATCGATTGTTTACAACGATGTTCACAATGTGCCGTAACTCTCTTCAATTCCCAAACTTGATATAATTTCCACCTGAAACGAAATGCTCATCCGGTTGTTGCTCTGACCGCGCAGTTCCCATAAGGCCCGCACCGACGATCCAAGGTTGTTGTAAACAAAAATAAGGATAAGAAATCTAAAAGTAAAAAGAATCAAAGTGTCCTTACCATCATGCCCACTTCTTTGATGGCTTTCCAATATCCTTCGCATGAAATCCGCTGGGTGCATACGAGGTGAATTGGATTTGTGTGCTTGGATTGTGGACTGCGGATTTGTGTGTCTTCGGACAGCTTGGAACACTTCTGAAGAACACTGATAACACCGATTATTCATAATGTTAAACGGCAAATTTTATCCGATTAGTTATTTAATTGCAGCGTAATGAAAAATTACAAATACAACAACTTTAATTAACATACCTTCCTGCGGAGGCAAATAGCTGCACGTATCTAACCTCCATCTATCGTTTTCACCTGGTAAAGGATAAAGACACTCAAAAATATGGAAAATTAGATAGGTACAACCGAACATTAGACGGATACGTATACATATTTCTAATTTATAACACTTTAGCACATATTTTTGCTTCACACTAAGCACAACAAACTAACATAGGAAGCTTCAATATTTCAACGCTTCAATATTCGCCAACAGCACACAAGTGAATAGCACCATTGATCATTACTTTTAAGTTCACATTACAAACTTTAACACTGAAAATATGCAACTAAAATACATGTTTATCACAAAGACGCTCCTGCATCAAACTCTTTCACTTTGTAAACATAACCTCCCAAGTAGCAGAGCCGAAGTTGTTGAGAGGTTTTTCTGTGTGCCAAAGCGAGAGGCCCTGTCTTCTCTCTCTAGATTTTGGACGGCAAACCGCCGCCCGTGTAGAGGTGTGTGCGTGTGACGAAAAATTATGGATGAAATACGGGGCAAGCGGGGTTTGAAGTCTTTCGTTCGTCACACACACATGCATTTACCAGCGGATAACGCTGGACCGAGTCTACCCATCTCTCTCGATCCAACATGATTTTTCTGCTAACGCGCTCATCCGGGTGTTAGGCATCCTCAGTCTGTCCAGAACTTTCCCTATGGAAGGATGTACTGAAGTGAGGTGCGATTTATTGTGCGACGTACTTTGTTCATTTACGTTTTGTGCCGTGTTCCTTCTTCCTCAGTTATGGAATGATTTATCCTAGCAAATTGTTGAGGTAAGTTTCTTGCTGTGTGCTTGTGCAGGTACATTCAACTAACCCTTGGCGTCTAAAAAGTTACAGGTGTGTGCGCTATTTATCAACGACTACCTGCTGGCGTCGTCAACAATCTTCAAAGGAGCGACGGAAAGAAAACGTTTTCCAGTTTTAAAATATTAAGGTAAGTTTTGATCTAATCCCAAGCGCTAAACTCTCCATAGTAATACATACTACATACATTCATTATTGCTTCATTCAGCCCCCGGTGAGGACGTCATTACTTAACAGAAGCCGGTTCAACACGCGCAGCTCCTGTTCATGACGTCATCACTAAACTCGAGCCAGCTGAACACGCGCAGCACGGATGGTACCCCGAGCGCAGTAGGAGGAAGGAAGAACGAGAGGAGGAAGAACGGTAAATTTGGAAGGGGGAAAGCGTTCTGCCGTCTACACAGCGGGAGTATGCCAAAACACATGTGGGAAGGGAGAGGGATATTATTCAATAAACAGCATGCGAATGTGTGCATAAAGCAAATGTGAACAGCCTCATCATTTCTATAAGCAATCCGAAAAAGGGGGTGGAGCAAACACATTGGTATGCGTGAGCGGCTGAAGAAACCAGAACGTTTAGATGTGTGCGTGACGGATGGTTCGGGCGCCTGTGGCGAAGCTCTCGACAAGCCTGCAAACGAGAGCTTTGTGGAGAGCTTTGTAGGGAGCCCAGATTACACAGGCCGCCGTCGGTTTTTGCGTCCTTGGGCTTGATCCATCTTCGCTGCCTAAAATAACACACACACACACCCTCGCCACGTCGCCACATGCCGTTTGGTGCTGTTGCACGCACACAGTTGCAGTTCATCAGCGCTCGTCCGTCCCGCTGTGCAAAGCGACGGATTTTTCCCTCCAACGGCAAATTTGTCAAGCAGCTCGTCGAGCTACCCGTTCCTGGCTCCTCCTCATACCCCTCGCCTGAGCGCGTTGTCGAAGGTTTGGATGTGTTGGTGCGTCAGACGGCCAATCGCTGTCAGCCATCGTCCGTGCTTTTTCCCTCCATAGCGCGATCTCTTTCTCGCGTGTGGTCAATGCTCGCGAGCTGTTGTGGCGCCTAAAAATGCCGTTAACAAACATTGCGGCGATGAAGTTGCATTTTCACAAATCAAACCAAAAAAGCGCAATGAGTTTAACGCTGCAATGTAAAAATGACTACGGAATCGCTAGCTCACGTTGCTGGGTTTGCGCGCAGAACCCTAATTCGCATTGACACGTTCAGCCCGGCGCTGATTTTCATCAACTTTTCTACATATCCCTTCCCTCCCTTCCCTCCCTTCCCTCCCTTCCCTCCCTTCCCTCCCTTCCCTCCCTTCCCTCCCTTCCCTCCCTTCCCTCCCTTCCCTCCCTTCCCTCCCTTCCCTCCCTTCCCTCCCTTCCCTCCCTTCCCTCCCTTCCCTCCCTTCCCTCCCTTCCCTCCCTTCCCTCCCTTCCCTCCTTTCCCACCACCATATTCGTACCTTTCCTTTCCCGTTGCGCATGACCAGGAGCAGGGGGTACTGGCACACAGCTGTTGGAAGATTGAACAGTATACTTAAATTGCCCGCGGAGGGAGGGAGGTTGCACACTGGATAGGAGCGGGCCCGCGGCACCGCCATCATTCCGCACATCTGCATGCCCGTCGTGGGTTCTAATCGCGTATGAACCATTTGCCGTAGCAAGGGGTTAGTCACCGGCTCCGGCTACGTGGTACTCAAGTCCTGAAAAGGCCGGAATGATCGCGTTGGCTATTACGCCAATAATAATAAAAAGAACTTAGCATAGCAGTCCACACCCGGGTAAGAGTTTGTCTTGACTTTGATGCTGCCGGGCTACCGCTGTGACGCGACAAATGCACCCCGCTGCGCAAATTCGAGCAGTTTCCAGCGCAGGAAATGTACCAAATTCTGCGCTGGCCAGCGCACACGCTGCGCAAATTCGAGCAGTTTCCAGCGCAGAAAATGCACCAAAATCTGCGCTGGCCAGCGCAGATTTGGCCTGGTCTCCCGCGCTGTTCTTCAGCGATTTCTGCGCTGGGTCGCGCAGTTCGGGCAGTTCGGACAGTTCGGACAGTTCGGGCGGCGGCGGAGCAAAAAAAAAAAAACGGTCAAAAAATTTAAAAAAATAATGGCGCCCATTTTTTCGTCCGCTTCTTCTCCCTCCCTCGCCCTGCCTTGCACTACTTGCGCTTCAGCCCGTGCCTTCCACCGCCAGCTGATTGGGTGTTTGTGGTGTATGCGTTGATACTCATATGTGCATTGCGGTTGTGTATTGTTATTGGTGGGTGTTAGCATTTATTAATTTGTGTGTGACCTTGAGACGCTGTGGGAGAAGTTGGATTGGGATTCAGAGTGTTATCGGTGTATTGATGGTTTATTTTATTTCGTGCCGCTGCTGATGAGACCATTCGATGCCCCTGCCAGTTGAGGGTGAAGAAGCCTATTTAAAACAAGCGTAGGAGAACGTCTAACACTAATCTAATATTTTTTAATTTGAACTTTTTTGATTCTTCAACGACCTTCTAAACATCATGTAGCACAGTGTTTAGTGACAATATATTTTTTTTTTTAATGTGCCGAAATTTGTCACGAGTTTTTGGGTCTCGACACACACACGCACACAGCGCGGGGAAAGTGACCGTTCATTCTATCATGTCGTGATTCCCCACCCCGCCCGGCGCTAGGGATGAGGATGCTACAAGAAAGCTGAACCAACCGTTCTACCGATAAGGTAGCCGTAATCGATCATGCGTTGAGGGGGGGGGGGATGGTCCAGTGGGGGGGGGGGGGGGGCAGGAGGTGCTTGCGCGACTTCGGGGGTGCGTGCTCGCGAGCGCGCTTTCGTGGGTGCGTGCTGGCGTGCGCGCTTTCATGCTCGCAGGCGCGCGTACGTGCGTGTGTGTGTGCGTGCGTGCGTGCTGGCGTGCGCGCGTTCATGCATGTGTGTGCGTGTGTGTGTGTGTTTGTGTATATGTGTGTGTGTGTGTGTGTGTGTGTGTGTGTGTGTGTGTGTGTGTGTGTGTGTGTGTGTGTGTGTGTGTGTGTGTGTGTGTGTGTGTGTGTGTGAGTTTGCGCGTGCGTGTTTGTGTGTGAGTTTGCGCGCGCGTGTTTGTGTGTGTGCGTGCGTTTGGAAACCCCAAAACTATTTGATTCTGATGGGTACATTTTCATCCGCTGCGGCTACAAAATACCACGCATTTTCGATCTCGCTACCTGTGAGACAACACAACCATTGGCATTGGCATCTTTGCGATCGTCTCTGCTGTTGGGAGTATCAAAAAGACACACGATCGAAGCAAACGTGCGTGTGATATATTGCACATTTATTTCTAAAACAGCTAGCGGACGCAAGTGGAAACAACATTTTGAATTGAATCCATACAAAAGAGGATTCTTAATTTGTTTATTACGGTGCGCGTATGGTGCTGCACCTGTCCGTCCAGAATCTAGTGGCTTGTTGGTTTGGAGTAGTTATCATGACGCCGATTGACCGGCAATGCCTTGGAATGGGTTCGGATCGGTAGGTTCATGTTTTGGTCGAGTGCTTTCCGTGTATTTGGCTCGTCACAGCGGTAGCCCGGCAGCAACAAAGTCAAGATAAACTCTTACCCGGGTGTGGACTGCTACGCTAAGTTCTTTTTATTATTATTATTGGCGTAATAGCCAACGCGATCATGTCGGCCTTTTCAGGACTTGAGTACCACGTAGCCGGAGCCGGTGGCTAATCCCTTGCTACGACGGCCGGTTCATACGCGATTAGAACCCACGACGGGCATGCAGATGTGCGGAATGATGGCGGTGCCGCTGGCCCGCTCCTATCCAGTGTGCAACTTGCATACTGCCATACTGTCTCCTGCCCGGTGCATACGCAGCAGGCAGGGGGAAGGATGCACATCCACAGTAAAAAAAAAAACACCGTCATGAACCAGCGGTGGACCTAACGGTAGGCGGACTAGGCGGTCACCGAAGATCTCTAGTCTGTAGTATGCCGTATGTCTACAATTGGACAGAGTATTAGCGATAAGGGCCCCCCGGAAAGATGGTCGTTGGGGCTCCGTGGCTGGAGAACCATTTGCACCTCCCCTTCCCCCATGGCTACTACAATTTTAGGGACTGTGACCGATGATCGTAGGGGTCCCATGGCCACCCCCATCCCCCCCATCCGCCGGCAATTTAAGTATACCGTTCAATCTTCCAACAGCTGTGTGCCAATACCCCCTCCTCAGGGGCCTCAATTCGTCTTTCCGCCTTTCATGAACAAAAGAAAGGAAGGCTTGACCGATGGATCATAAGATTCCGGAAGAAATTACATTTGGCGACAGTTTTGCATACACACGCACACTCACAATCATGCGCAGGATGCTTAGCATATCTATGTAATCCACAACAGACGAAAGCAAAAGCTTAGTGTTAGAAACGTGTTAGAGCGGATTAGGGTTCTGCGCGTTACACAGCAAACCCTTCATCGTGCGCTAGCGATTCCGTAGTCATTTTTACATTGCATCGATTAAACTCATTGCGCTTTTTTGGTTTGATTTGTGAAAATGCAACTTCATCGCCGCAATGTTTGTTAACGGCATTTTTAGGCGCCACAACAGCTCGCGAGCATTGTCCACACGCGCGAAAGAGATAGCGCTATGGAGGGAAAAAGCACGGACGACGGCTTACAGCGATTGG